>NC_028351.1:19317643-19322968 GCF_000741045.1 Vigna radiata var. radiata
GATCCCTGGGCGAAAAGGGCCTAATATTAACTACTGGCTTGCTATCCCTAGTCTCCCCTAGCAATTAATACCGCATTATAAACAGAAGTTAGCGCAATTGACCGTCCTACCCCTATCCCTAGGTGGTATTGCAAAATCAAGAAATTACTCACCAGTTCATGTCATTACTATACGTCCCCATATAAATAAAGACAAACATCAGTTACCGAATGAGTTAAACGATAAAGGCCTTAAGCACAGATGATAACAAAATAATTATCAATCAAAACATATGGAGACCATATAAGTAATCAAGAGTTTCAATAAAAGAGAGTATCAAAAGATTACATTGTTTCCCAGGGTTTAGTTCACCATAGACATGGTGAAACTAGATGAAAAATGGAAGAAGAATGGAAAAGCAAACCCTAGAAAAGATGAAATGGAGCCTAAGCATCCAAGAGATCCTCTCCAAAGAGCAAAGTTAGGTCTAGCCGTTCTCCCCTTTGAAAAGAATGACTCTAGACTCGTAGTAGGGGTATTTATAGGTGAGGAGTGCGTCAGAAAACCAGCCCAAGCCCAGCGAGCCACCGCCCGACGGTTTAAGTGTGCCGCCCGACGGTTTGCCATAATCCTCCAAACCGCCCGACGGCAATCACCACCACCCGGCGGTTTCCCTCAGCACCGCCCAGCGTCAATCGCCATGCCTACTCCTCGTCCTGGACCGCCCGGCGGTTTAAGTGTGCCGCCGGGCGGTACGTCGACTCTTCAAATCTTCATTTTTCTGCTCTTTTCTTGAGTCAACGACCTGTATCTTTAACTCCATTTTTCACTTTCTCAAAATTAGCTACAAAACAATGCAAAACAAGCATAAAATCGCAAAAAACAACTTTTGTCTCTCTACAGACTCATTTATTGAGTTTTGCTTGATTCTATGCTCATTCCAAGTAGTAAAGGGCGTAATTTGATCCAAATTGACATATAAAAATAACTGTTTTCCAACCTTCATCAACAGCCCCAAACTTAGAACTTTGCTTGTCCTTAAGCAAAACAAAACAAAACACACAAAACAAAACTTAGCTTTATACTTTTTTCATCCAATGCCTCAACAATCTCAAGGTACATGACAAAACTACTCAATTCAATATCCTCAGTGAAATCCAAAATAAGATGCATGCATGCTTTCAATCTAGAGATTGCACAACAGATGTTATACATTATGAATGGCCAATTCACTAAGCAAAAATGCACTCATGAATAGTAACAGTTCATACCAAGCAAGTGTTTCACTCAATCACTCAAGTGTTTAAGGTGACACTCCAACTCTCTATTGTTCACAAGTCGCATGAAAAAAAATTGTCATTCATCTCAAACAATCAACATCTTTACATGCAAATGCCATCAAAAGGACTTTTTCAAGGCTTGTAATAAGGTTGGGCTAACAAGAAAAATTGGTTTTTCTAGAATGCAAAATCCTTGAGTCAAGAGAACTATCAAAATATTCAACAATTGAGCACAACTCTCTNACCAAAATTTCTCATTCCCAACTTCTTCCCTTTTCTTTTCTTTGTCATTGAGCTCATCTTCATGCTTTTCTTCTTTTCTTTTCTTTTTCTCATGAGGTTTTCTCTTTTCACAACAATAGCTCAATGCCTTTTACTTGCTTTTTCAATTTTCCCCCGTACAACCCCAAACTTGAACCTTTTCATCACATACAATTAAGCTCATCCCAACTCAAGGTAAAGAACTTCAAAACAAGGGTTCCCATACTGTTTAAGGCTAAGGTTCAAAAAGGGTATAATATATCAAGCATTTTGGGTGAAAATTTGGCTAGAGAAGGGTTTTCAAAAATGGCCTTGATCATATGACATTCACATGCAATTCAATCGATCATCAAGATTAAGGCAATATCATCCATATTTTCCTGTGAACAATGCATGCAACAACAATAAAAAAAACTCTGGAGCTCAAAATCTCACACACATGCTTTCTCACACAAAATTCATTCATGCACCCTGCCTAGCATCATGACCACAATCATAAATTCATCACACATCTATTTCTTAGATATCAACATGCATTACTACTCAATTCTCATCCACATCAAATAATCATCAAATAGATCCATCATGCACACCAGTTAGTCAAACATTTTCAGAGCAAGTGTTAAAGCCAAGAGTACACACCAAAATTAAAATTCAACCTATTCTAAGAATTTAAAATGCAAAGAGTAAAAGAAATTCTAGGTTGCCTCCTAGTAGCGCTTGTTTAACGTCACGAGCCTGACCCAAACCTGGTTGGCACTTGTCAGTAAGTGCACTTCCTTCCACCACCCATCAGTAGGTGTACGGTCCGGATATCCTTCAGTGGATACCAAAAATTTAGCATCCCTCAGTAGATGCTACCCAAAAATTGCTCAAAAAATTCAAAAAGTACATGTTCCAACCAAAATAAAACAAAAGACCAAAAAAGAAAATTGTTCTTAAAAATACAAAAATTGATTTCCAAAAAGTTCAACTCTTCTTCTTCACGTTGGGATCTTCATCGTCCCACCGGCTCACTTTTCTTCGGTCCACCTTCTTGATCACTGTTGAATATGGTCTTTGAATTTCCACCATTCCTTTTTCCTTCAGCTCATTTACTATCCATTCCTTTTTCTTAAATCTCACTTTGCTCCCCGGTAGGAGTGGATCTTCTTTTGGTTTTGGGTGAATGGTTCTTCTCCCTTTATCCTCAGGCACCTGCAAAACACAANAGNTGTCANAATAATCATTACCTGCTATGCTCTTTTCTTGTTCTTCATTCATCTCTGGCTTCTCGAATGTTTTTCTTTTTACTGTTTTGATCTCATCCCCTTCACGGCCAGTATAGAGAAATAGATAATTCAAATCTCTCATCATAATTCTTCCATCATGAACATCAATAAACATCTTTGATGTGGCCATGAAGGGTCGCCCTAAAATCACAGGATGCTCCTCCTCTGTTTTAACATCCATGACAATGAAATCTGCTAAAAACTCAAGGCAATCTGCTCGCACAACAACATTTTCCACCATTCCCACTAGCGCTTTTTAAGAACCGTCTACCATTGTTATAGTCAAGTCAGAGGGTTTCAACACAAGTCCACCGATTTCCTTCAAAAGTTCCATGGGTATTAAATTGATGTTAGATATAGAATCTATCATAGCTTCCACATCCAAATCATTCAGAGAACAAAATAGTGTCAGGCACCCCGGATCTTTAGCCTTAGGAGGATAATTGCTCTTTTGTGGTTGAACAACAAGATCCTCTTCTTCATTAGTCAGCTCAATTTCATCATCCCTGTTAATTTCGATTCTTTCTGAATAGGGAGGACTCTGCTTATTTTCTCTAGGTAACACAGTCATCCGATTGAAACTCTCTCTCTCGCCCCCATTATGATTAGTTCTGGTTCCCATTTCCTCTTTTTCTTCATCAACCTCTTCTTCCTTATAATTCTCATNTTCTTCTTCTTCACTGCTCATGGGTTCAAAGAATTCANCCATTAACNTCTCCTCNTCTTCACTGTTCACAACATGGAATGGTTCAATATCTTCCTTCCAACCATCCTAGCTGTCTGCGTCCCAACCACTCTGGCTTGTAATAATCTTGCATTCCCTCTTAGGGTTAGCCTCAGTGCTAGCCCTAAACTGGTTTTTCTCTGTAATTTTTATCCTTGTTGTCAGCTGCCCAATCTGTGACTCCAGTGATTTAAAGTTGGCTTGATTGTTATTCACCTGCTGCTCGTATCTTTTGTAGAAGTCATTAAATCGACTACTCAAGGTCCTGACAGACTTAGTCAAATTACTCACTTACTGCCACAGAGGTAATGGTTGTTGCTGCCGGAAGTTTCCTCCTTGTCTCGAAGAAACATTCTGGCTTTGCCCAATACTCGGATGATTTTTCCAACCTTGGTTAGAGTTACCTTGGTTGAAATTTCCCCGTTTGTACTAAAATTGGGCCCCCATATAATTCACGTCCTGCTGCATCTCCTCTGTAAAAGCACATTGACCATTAATATGGTCACCATCGCATAAATCGCAAAGTTGTTGTGCCTGGGAAATATTTCTGAGCCCCCGAGGAAGTTCAGAGATGACCTTTAGCAACTTGTCCAATTTCTGGCTGAGGATGTGATTTTGTGCTGCAACAGCGTCTTCAGTAGGAAGATGTAAAAGTCCTCCTTTTTTCGTGCCCCTCTCACTCTACGACACTTCATTTAGAGCCATCTCTTCAATCAAGTTGTACGCCTCATCTTCTGTTTTTCTATTAATACTGCCTCCAACTGAGGCATCTATCATCATTTTAGACTGAGTGCGCAAACCTTCAATGAATGCAAGCAAGTATGAAGCTTTATCGAACCCATGAACTGGGGTCGCCCTCAATAATCCTTTGAATCTATCCCATGCTTGCCCAAGTGTTTCCTCCATCCCTTGTTTGAATGAAGAGATCTCTAACTTCCCTTGATTGATCTTCGGAGGTGGGAAGAATTTAGTAATAAACTGTTGGACCACTGCTTCCCAAGTCCAGAATGTTCCCTCCAGGAAAGAATTCAACCAGTCTTTTGCGTTTCCTCCAAGAGAGAAAGGAAATAAACTAAGTCTGACTCTATCGTCCGTCACTCCAGTTATCTTTACTATGTTGCAAATTTCACCAAAGACTGTCAAATTATTGTAAGGATTTTCATTTGACAACCCATGGAATTGGTTGTTCTGGACTAACTGGATGAGCGCCGGACTCATCACCATGCTGGTTGTATTGTCTGTTGGCATTGCAATGCTGTTAAAGTTCAAGGGACCAACTGTATTAGCTGCGTCCCCCAAAGTGCGTCTAGGAGGAGGTTGATTGGCCATCAATGCGAAGCAACTTCTGGAGAAAGAGATCTCTCACGTAAAGGACGTCTCTTTCTCCTCTCGAATGGTAGACCTTCTAGCAGAGATTGTTGGTTTTTCCTGCTTCTAGTATATATTGTTTCCTGCACACATAAGAAACACACCCTAAAAGCACTTTTACAGAAAAATAAAACAAAACACAACAAAAGAAAAATAAAACAAAAATAATTACAACCAATTCAAATTCAATCAATTCACACTACTAGAAAAATAAACCTCGAGTCTCTGGCAACGGCGCCAAAAACTTGTTGACAAATTGGCAAGTGTACCAAATCGTACAAGTAATATAAATGGTAAGACCAAGTATCGTTTTCCCAAGAGACTCGAAAGGCTTTCTTGTTAACGTGAATTAAAATAATAAGACTTGAAAATAAAAATTAATAAATTGGATTTGAGAACAAAAATATTAACATGCAAAATAAAGGTGATTCAATTGACAAAC
>NC_028351.1:19323638-19333414 GCF_000741045.1 Vigna radiata var. radiata
AAAGAATGACTCTAGACTCGCAGTAGGGGTATTTATAGGTGAGGAGCGCGTCAGAAAACCAGCCCAAGCCCAGCGAGCCACCGCCCGACGGTTTAAGTGTGCCGCCCGACGGTTTGCCATAATCCTCCAAACCGCCCGGCGACAATCGCCACCGCCCGGCGGTTTCCCTCAGCACCGCCCAGCGTCAATCGCCATGCCTACTCCTCGTCCTAGACCGCCCGGTGGTTTAAGTGTGTCGTCGGGCGGTACGTCTACTCTTCAAATCTTCATTTTTCTGCTCTTTTCTTGAGTCAACGACCTGTATCTTTAACTCCATTTTTTACTTTCTCCAAATTAGCTACAAAACAATGCAAAACAAGCATAAAATCGCTAAAAACAACTTTTGTCTCTCTACAAACTCATTTATTGAGTTTTGCTTGATTCTATGCTCATTTCAAGTAGTAAAGGGCGTAATTTGGTCCAAATTGACATATGAAAATAACTGTTTTTCAACCTTCATCAAAAATCAAAAGTAGAGATACTTAATTTCAAAGTAGCATATGCAATAAGGTTGAACGGTCAAGCCAATAAGAGCGCTCGGTCATCTGTTTGAATGTTTGGAGACCAAAACTGAAATTCACATTAGGATGTGCCCTGGATGAGTTTGTAGGTGCTTTACCGTCCTCCAATCAAGTAATTTTGATATTAATTTGATTGGTTATAAGGCTAAATGGCCAAGTAAGTAAGACCGATCGATCCCAAATGAAGCAATAGAGAAGTGCATAAAGCCTTTCATGCCAAATGGTCTAATGGTTTGAGTACTGGATGCCAGCTTAGTACATGCGCCATGAAAGGCCGAGCGGTTGAGGCCGAAGGGCTGAATACTTGTGAGGCCGAATGACCGAGCACGTGTGAGGCCGAATGACCGAGCACGTGTGAGGCCGAATGACCAAATACTCTTGAGGTCGAAAGGCCGAGCACCTGTGAGGTCGAAAGGTCGAGCACCTGTGAGGCCGAATGGCCGAATACTTGTGAGGCTGAATGGCCGAGCACCTGTGAAGCCGAATGGCTAAATGCCTGTGAGGCCGAATGACTGAATACTTGTGAGGCTGAATATGCCTGTGAGGCCGAATGGATGAACAAAGTCGTCGAAGTGTTTTGACACTGTTGGTTAGTCTTTTACTAGGTGGTTCATCAGTCACAAGGGATGCTTTTATATGTTGTAAATTCGTAGAAGCTTGCTGACGTTGATGATTTCTTCCATCGAGATCAATATTTTGGGTTGTGGTTGACATGATGATGCTGAGACTGCGTCCTTGTTTGGTTCTTTGCGGTTTTAGTAGGATGGCCCCTGGCCCCACGGTGGGCGCCAAAATGTTTTGGTAGGAATTTGTAGGACTGAGAGACTAACCTTTCTAACGTATCCTCCTTGCCTCCTAACGCCTAGATCGTCTAAACCTCTCACCTTTCTTTCACTCTGGGTCGCTCACTCTCCTTTAGTCTGGGCTGCTCGGTTGCCTTTGGTGTTAACCGTTCGGTTGCCTTCAACTTTGACTGCTCGGTTACCTTCTTGACAAAGGGGGAGGTACCTGCAAAAGGCACTCTAACGCTTAAGTTAGGCATATGATTGAAGAACTTTGGCACTTGATTGAATATTTAGTGAATGATTATCATTATTTGAGTATTTGGGAATATAAGTTGAATGAGAGTCGAACGTAAATGGAACGTACCTGACTGATGGCCCTGACCTTGTATTTATAAGTTGTCTCATGGACCCTAAACTGACACAGGCCTAATAAAATATAAACAAACTTACCTTTAGATTCGGTAATAAGATATTTTTGATTATTTTATCCTTTGTTGGACTACTAGCACAATAATACTTTAAACGATGACCCAATTATGATCCAATATCAATAAAATTCCTTTGACCTGGTTAATCAGTGCTATTCCTTTGACCTGGTAAATCAGTGCTGTTGACACTGGTGCTTTGGACACACCGAACAGTCCTAAACATTAATTGTTTGGTCTCTGTTACATACCATACACATACATAAATATAGGTAATACACATACAAATATAAACCACAAATAAACATATAAACATAAGTAATTGTTCTGTTTTCGTAGTTTGTGGGAGGTGTTTCGTTTCCGAAGAAAAAAGAAAGAAAGATGGAAATAAAGAAAAAATAAGTTAAGAAATGTGTAAGAATTGAGAATGTTTGGTGTGGTTTGTCGGGGTCAAGCGACGTGTGGTTATGATATGTTAGGTTAAAAATAGACATGTTTTTCTCAAGTTTCAAGCACGTTTATCATTGGTTATGATATGTGAGGTTAAAAAGAGTAATTTGACATTATCATTTATAACTTAGTTCCATTATACAACTACTTTTTTTTTAATAAAACATTATATCATAAGAAAATATTATCTTATAATAAAATAATAATTTATAATGTTGTAGATGATTATGGAAAGGAGGATAAGAGTCAACCCATCACTGCTCCTGCTATAGGTGAATTGCATGAAATCTGGAACTGCAAGGTCTCATAGTAATGCTGTAATTTCTTGAAAAGCCCTTTCGTCTTCACACTTCAACTTTCCAAATGGCGCAAACACCCAAAATTCGTTTCGGCTTCATCGGCTGCGCCGCAATTGGGCGCAGGGTTTCCCGCGCCGTCGCGCTCGCGCCCAACGCCGTCCTGCACGCCGTCGGAAGCCGCTCCATCGACAAGGCCCGCGCCTTCGCCGCCGCCAACGGCTTCCCCGCCGCCGCCAAGGTGTACGGCTCCTATGAGGCCGTCCTCGACGATCCCGAGGTCGACGCCGTCTACCTGCCGCTTCCCACCAGCCTGCACGTTCGCTGGGCCGTGCTCGCCGCCAGCAAGAAGAAGCACGTGCTGCTTGAGAAGCCAGTTGCTCTTAATGTTGCTGAGTTTGACGAGATCATCGCGGCGTGCGAATCCAATGGAGTGCAGCTCATGGACGGTACCATGTGGATGCACCATCCCCGCACCTTGAAGATGAAGGAGTTTCTCTCCGACGTAAACCGTTTTGGTCAGCTCAGATCGGTATGAACTTGTTTCAAATGCAATATTGCTTTTTGTTGGCATCATTTTTCAGCTTTTCTTATTAAACACAAATAACACAACAAGTTTTATTTTAAAGTATGAAATATTTTGGGGTTGATGAACTTTATCAATTTAAACACTAATTAAACATTCATTCCGCTCCAATTACATGATACTTTTATTTAAAATATGAAATAATTTAGGGTGAATAAACTATTATTATTATTATTTTATTAAGGGTAAGATTTGGTTGCATATTTGAAACCTTCTTTATTTTACCTTTTCATCTAAATCTGATTTGCTTCTCTTTATTTGTTTTACCTTGTTGAACATCTATTTTCAAAGGGTCTTTTTTTTTTTCTCCTATAAATTTCTTCCCAAATTTTATGACTTTGATTTAATCTCAGTCACGTAGATAATCAAGGGAAATAAGGCACTCTAAATAATGTGAGCAATGACCATCTACTACTGCTTTCCACATTTTCACTCTAATGCATATTGATTTGGACTTTACATGGCAGTTGTAAATGAAAAGACAGGTTAAAAGACAATCATTAGAGACTTAGACTCTTGGCCATGTTAGTATTGGGGAGGGGGAGTGCTGTATTATGCATTAATGTTCTACATTGACCATCGTTTCTTTTACTTTCCCAGATTCACTCCAATTTTACATTTAGGGCTAGTGCCAATTTTCTTGAGAATAACATTCGTGTGAAGCCAGATCTTGATGCTCTTGGTGCTCTTGGCGATGCAGGTTGGTACTGTCTTAGGGCAATACTGTGGGCAGCCAACTATGAACTACCAAAAACTGTAATCGCCTCGCGCAACCCTGAGCGTAATCAAGTTGGGGTGATATTGGCTTGTGGGGCTACTTTGTACTGGGAAGATGGAAAAGCAGCAACCTTCTATTGCTCCTTCTTGTCCAACACGTCAACGGATATAACTGCTCTAGGGACAAAAGGAACGCTACATGTTCATGACTTCGTTCTCCCTTATGAAGAAAAGGAAACATCATTTTATGCAGCTACAGAATCAGGTGTTGATGAAGCTGTTACAAAGTGGGTTCCACAGCCAAGCAAGCGTATAATAGAAACTGACATACCTCAGGAGGCTCTTATGGTAAATGAGCTTTCCCGTTTAGTGGCAGATATCAAATTCAAGAAAGCAAAACCCGAGCAGAAGTGGCCAACAATTAGTAGGAAAACTCAACTCGTAGTGGATGCTGTGAAGACTTCAATTGATAGGGGTTTTGAGCCAGTGCAGATTCAGGAGTGAGGTGTATGAACTGAGGTCTGTGTTCCTGCTGTGCATCACAATAACAATTTCTGTTTATGTATTTTGAAAAGTTCATTGCTGACCTGTGCATAAAAGAGGCATAAAGGGTCTGTAGACTCTTTAGTCAGTTTTGCTGTTATTCACGTTATGTTTGTTAATAAAGATGTACTACAGATTGGGAAGGAAGAGTGATGATTGTGTGCGTAGTATTACATTGCACCAAGGACAACATACATTGAGTTATATAAAATAATCGATTATGGTAGATTATGATATATTATACAATGGGAAAATTCACCAAACTGATGTAATTTGTTTTCCATTTACAAAAATGGACAATTTAAAAAGAAAATAAAAATCCGGATGTCGTATTTGTATGCACAATTTCATTGTGAAGTAGTCGTGCTTTCTAGTAGGTAGGTCAACACGACTACAATGTTACTGGAACTTGCATGTTCTACACACGACTTTAATTAGCCTAATCCATTTTTTGTTTTATTTATTTTATTTGCAGTTATCAGTGTTTTAAGATGAAGTCCAGCATGGTTTACACGACTTTGGTGTTGTGCGGATTAAGCTGAAGTTCTGTAGAATGGCATGATTTAGTGCATTTGTTGTAAATTAAAGTAGAGTGTAAGATTAGAGGGAGATCATTCTTTCTTGTAGTTCGTGTTTACTGAAAAGGAAATCATGTAGCTTAGAAACTGTTTGTGGGTTTCTTATTCTTTAGGTGATCAGCTTGCCGTTGCCAAGGAAACTGGCCTAAGGCTTGGGATGGGAACAAACAGGTACCCATCTTCATTGCTTAGCAAGGATGATTTTGTTTCATCTCTTCCAGTTGATGAACTGATTGAAAAAGCTGATGGATTTGTTATAGTATTTCCTGGTCCTTGTCCAGGATAAAAACCATCATGGCAATTGATATCATCACACCATCACACATTTTTGTTTTAATCTATTTTATACACCTTTTTTAGTTCAACATTCATGGTTTCTTTGCAAATTTAATAATGTCATTTCCAAATTTGTTCTTTGTAGGCTTTTCAAGATCACCACAATGGGATTGAACCAACACATAATGAGGAAACAACCACTTTGACCCAGAAGCAATAAGAGATGTTTCACTCAAAGGTGAGGATTATTGAAGAGAATTATGAGGAGGTTATTGATATTGAGAATTTAACCATTGCATTGAGAAAGAGAAAAAGATCGTACTAAATACTATATTTCTTAATATGTCTGCATTGACAATCTTTTTAATAAATATCGAAACGTTATTGTTGTCATTGAAGGATGGGGTGCAGATGGGATATTTACAATGAAATATAAGTCAATAGAAAAAATATAAAGTCAAATCGGTTGCACAGGAATACACCCAAACTTATGGAATTGACTATAGAGAAACATTTGCTACAGTATTAAAAATGAATACAGTTCAAGTTGTTTTTGTTATGGTAACTCATTTAGGTTAAGACTTGCACTATTGGAATGTGAGGAATATCTTTCTTCATGGAGCTTTAGAAAAAGAAGAGTACATGGAGATTCTTTCAGGATTTGAAATTCATAATGGAGGAATATGGTATGTATGCTTTCTAAAGAGGCCTTATATGGTCTTAAGCAATCCCCAAGAGCATACTTTGAATATGAAAATGATTTCCTTAGGATACAAGCAAAGCCAAGGTGGGAAAATGCTCAATGTTTTCTTTTTCTATTTTCAATTTTATTTATATAAATCAATCAGTTTTCAAGTTCATTTCTCTTTCAATAAGTTTGTATCTGAAATAGTGAAAACAATTTCATATTATTGTGTGATATACTGATAGAGACCTAAGAATAGCATGATAGAGTCCCGGTAAGGCAAAAGAAGAAAGGACTTCCAAGATTAAGGAATCATAATTCACAAGGACTAGAAAGTCCTTTCCTGTTTAGACTTTCTAGTCCTCATTCATGTTTTTTTTAGTTCTCTACCAAATGCAATCACACATACTCTATCTAGAACATCACTATAGTGAAGATACAAGAAAAAATGCATACTGGAAGTGACTTAATGCCAACTCATCAACAACAGCATGCATATATAGGAATCCATAATTAATAAACCAATGCAATATCGAACTTCAAAATATAACATACACAAGTAGATAGATACAAGATTGCAGGGTACCATTTAGGCAACATGTACTATGCCTCACTCTCCCCAAAACTGAGTTCATAGAAAAATAATTAACTCCCTATCAACTGGTATTGGAATTATAAGGCATAGGGAGCAACCACATCTGTTGAACTCACAAACCTGTAAATCAACCACATATAACACAAAATCAGATCATCATATGTAATATTTTCAGGTATTATCTTTAGGACATTTAATTCAAGATAGACAAGGTTTGAAGTGCAAAACTTTAGAAGCCAGGATTGTAAATGTCTAACTACATTCCCTTGATTCTTTTTTAGTTTCACATTCCCCTGATGTGTGTCCTAAAGGAACTGAAAATATACTCAATGAAAGAAAAAAAAAAGCCTCCTTATTGATGTCACATTGCATGCAGTCTTCATCATTGATAAAATTTGATAGGAATCTTGACTGCTGGTTATGCTGTATACAGTTTTAACAGTTTTAAAAAGCATAACGAGAATGGAAGTGTACAGCTTTATCGCCAACAAGTAAATCACAGTTTTCATTGAATTCCTTCACCTATAGTCATCTTTGAAGTGGCAATTGACATATAATAACAGGAAAGCCTTAGAAGAAGGATCACAAAGATGAGAAAAAACAGAAGAACATGGGCATAAGTCTTAATGTGACGGATAAAAAATAAACTTACAGCACGAAATGATATAGCCTGGGCAATTTTAATATATGCCTGCAAGAAAGTAGTATAAAATAGCAATTAAGAAATAAGACATTTTCGCTTGTGGTCATGCTGAACAAAAACCACTGCTAAACTAAATTATTATTCATCTTATGCATCAATATAGTATTCACCATTGTGTCGTTAGTAATCTTCAAGACTCACTTTTTAGTCCATATTCCCCCTATATCAACCTAGAATAGGGAAAATAGTTCACTGGAGTCGGAGATAAAGGGAACTTATGTCGATTCCCTGGCTTTTAAAAAAACTCTTGAGGTGTCGCAATAGATAGCTTTAGGACAAAAAAAAGTTCAAATTTATCAGATTTAAGTAAACACAATCCAAAGAAAATATCAGAAAGACCTCCAAATTTAGAGCAACAATATCTAGGAATTGAAACATTTGATTCATTCTGTCCCACTGTTGAACAAGTTACAAGAAAATAAAATAAGATTCAGAAGAAAAATAAAGACAAAATGTAGGGACAGATAGATGAAAAAAGGATGTAGGGAATTACGGTAAAGAACAATTTGTTAACCCAAAAAAGTGAGGATAGAAGTTTTCAGAGTTAGTTTTCTATTCAAAATTTAAAATTCTGAAATCCCCCCATCCCCCCTTCCATTTCAAGGGAGAAATCAAATTTACCCTAAATGTTCAAACTAAAATCAATTTGTTGTCAATACAGGGATGAAACCCAACAAAAAATCCATGAGAAGAAAAAAAAAAAGATAGGCAACAAATTCACAACTGGTGAAGAATGAATAGGTCAATAACATCAATGTCCCACAAATGCCAAAATTTTTAAAGACAAAAATGCAAGTTATAGAAAACAAGTTCAACCCTACTTAAAAAAATAACCAGCTTTAGATACCGGCCCAAACTCTATCAATATTTTCCTTAGATCAGCAGCTCTAACCTGCAAAACAAAAGAACAAATAAATAAATAAATAAAATATTCTTTCCAGTACAAATCACAAGTATGTGAGTGTTTTGAGAAGAGAGAAAACAAGAACTCCAAAGAAAACAAAAAAACTATGAATGAATATTATTGAAAAAGTGTCTTGAGTACAGCAAGGAATATATATAAAAGGTGAAAAGTAGAAAGGGAAAGTAGAAATAACAAAAAGTCTTTATAACATTGAGACCGAACGGTTTTTGGATATCCACCGTTCGGTATGATGAAGTCGTTCGGTAGCCATACCTATAACAACTATTCGGTATGCATCAGCTTTCTGCTGCTGTTCGGTAAGATATCGTTGTTCACCGTTCGGTAACAAGAGAGAAACCGTTCGGTAACAACAGAAGAAGATCTCTATCACCCTCCCTCAAGCTGAACGTGGCTATTATGCAGGTTTAGCTTGGAAGTAATAGTATGAAAGGGAGAAGAGTAAAGAGACTTGGTGAAAACATCTGCAAGTTGGTTGTTGGAAGATACGTGAAGAAGCTTGATAAGATCGTCTTGAAGTTTTTGTCTGGTAACGTGGCAGTCTATATCTATGTGCTTTCTTCTTTCATGAAAGGTGGGATTCTTGGCAATGTGAATGGCAAAATTATAGTCACAGTAGACAGAGTAAGGAGTTCGGCACAATATATGTAGATCTGTTAAAAGATATTGTAGCCATTACAATTCACAAGTTAAAGAGGCTAAGGACTTGTATTCGACTTTAGAAGAAGATTTAGAAATGGTAGTTTGTTTCTTTGATTTCCAAGAAATAAGAGCAGTTCCAAGAAAAACACAAAAACCAGAGACAAATCTTCTAGTGGTAGCACAAGTGGTCCAATCAGAATCAGAGTATGCATGAATGCAGAAGGAATTATCAGCAGTGTATAATAGACCAGAACCAGGAGCATTCTTTAAATATCTAATAATCCTCATGGCTTGTTGCATATGAGGTTGACGAGGAGTAGAAACAAACTGGCTAAGTTGTTGGACGACAAAAGCAATGTCAGGCCGTGTGTGAGTGAGATAGAGTAATCGTCCAATGAGGTGATGTTGACTCACTGGCAAGTGTACCAGATCGTGCAAGTAATATAATCAGTAGTGCCCGATATCGTTCTTCCCAAGAGACTCGAAAGGATCGTTCGTGTGAATTAAAATCGTAAGACTTGTAGAGAAAGAATTAATTGTTGTGGATGCAAAGACAGAAAATAAATATGCAATGTGTTTGATTCAATTGACGAAAAAGACTATGGATGAATGAAGTTGTTGGGGGTTTACAATTTCATCTTATTCACTCCCTCTTATCTACTCCTCTTGTTTAATGTGCTTGATTATCTAATTGTTATGCAAACTTTCTTGGCTTACCCTTAACTCGATCCCTCGGTGAAAAGAGCCTATTACTAATTACCGGCTTGCTATCCCTAGCCTCCCCTAGCAATTAATAATGCATTAACAACAGAAACAAAAACAATTGATCGTCCTACCCCCTATCCCTAGGTTGGTATTGCTTAATCGAGGAATTTCTCACCAGTTCATGACAGTACTGTACGTTCCCGTATCAATAGAGACAAACAACAGTTATCGAATGAGTTAAACGATAAAAACATTAAGCGTAGATGAGAACCCAACAATTGATAATCAAAGCATATGAAGAATCATAT
>NC_028351.1:19333544-19356621 GCF_000741045.1 Vigna radiata var. radiata
TAAATAAACAAGAGTTTCAATAAAAGAGAGTTTCAAAAGATTACATTGTTTCCCCCAACAACAAAAGGGTTTAGTTCACCACAATGGTGAACTTAGATGAAAATAATGGAAGAATGGAAAAGCAAACCCTAGATAAGATGAAAAGGAGCCTAAGCATCCAAGAGATCCTCTCTAGAGAGTGAAAATTAGGTCTGGCCGTCCTCTTCTGTCAAAAGAATGAGAATGAAATCGCAACAGGGCTATTTATAGCTGAGGAGCGTCACAGAAAACAGGCCCAGACCCAGCGGACAACCGCCCGGCGGCACACTTATGCCACCCGGCGGTTTGCCCCTAATCGCGCCACCGCCCGGCGGCAGGGGGCCACCGCCCAACGGTTTGCCTCTAATCGCAAATCCGCCCAGCGCCCACGCCAGGTGCCTTCTCCTCGCCTTGGACCGCCCAGCGGTGAATTTTGCCGCCGGGCGGTTTCTTGACTCTTCTTTTCTTCAATTTTCTTCCTCTATCTTGAGTCTAAAACCTTCATCTTCAACCCCAATCTTCACTTTCATCAAAATCACTACAAAACAATGCAAAACAAGCATAACATCGCTAAAAACAGCTTTTGACTCTCGACTAACTCATTTATTGAGTTTTACTTGATTCTAAGCTCGTTCTAAGTCTTAAAGGGTGTAATTTGGTCTAAATTCACATATGAAAATAACTGTTTTTCAACCGTTATCAGGCGACGGTAAGAAGAAGGATCTATGAGAGGGATTCCTTCATCAGCATGAAGTTTAACAGAAGGATCGACTAGGGTGGGAGTAGGTTTACATCCTAACATTCCAGCTTCAGAAATCAATTCAAGACAATACTTTCTCTGATTTATACATAAACCAGCTCGAGATCTAGCAATTTCGAATCCCAAAAAATATTTAAGATCACCAAGATTTTTAATGTGAAACTTGTTGTGTAGGTGATCTTTGATAGTAGTAATTTCAGACAACTTATTTCCAGATAAAATTATATCATCAAGGAAGCTTCATGTATATTTCTTCAGTTAAGTCACCATGAAGAAATGCATTGTCAACATCTAACTGATGAAGAAACCATTTGTTGCTAGCAGCAAGAGCAAGAACAAGACGAACAATGGTGATTTTAACAACAAGGGAAAAAGTTTCATAGTAAACTAGTCCTTCAGTTTGAGTAAAACCTTTTGCCACTAAGCGAGCTTTATATCTGTCAATAGAGCGATCCGTTTTGTGCTTGATACGATAAACCCAACGACAACTGATGGGTTTCTTGCCAGTAGGGGGATTCACCAAAGTCCATGTTCGGTTTCTTTCCAGTGCAGAAAGTTCAGAATTTATAGCTTGTTGCCAACAATCAAACTTACTGGCCTCTTTAAAGGAAGAGGGTTCAACTTGAGCATAAATATTATGACAAAAAGAAGCATGATTAGAAGAGCATTTATCATAAGAAAGGAACAAGTGTATAGGATAGGGGGTAGTATAGGATGAGGTAAAGCTAAAAGTAGTATGATAACGGTCTAAAAACCGTTATTTTCATGCTTAAATATGATATCAAAACACACTCTTTGTGGCTTAGAATAAGCTTAAAATCAAGTAAAACACTTAGTTGAGTCATTAGAGAGTCAAAAGTTGGTTTTAGAGATATTATCCTTGTTTTTGCATTGTTTTGCAGGGTTTTGATGAGAATTGAAAATGGAAGTGAATTAGGACGGACTTAGACTCAAGAAAGAGGAAGAAAAAGGAAGAAAAGAAGAGTCTAAGAATCGCTCAGCGGCCAGAATCAGCGTTGAGCGGTGGCGCAACAAAGAGGCAAACCGTTGAGCGGTTCACTTAGGCGCTAGCAGTTATCTGTTTTTATTTGGCTTAGATTCTGTTATCTTTTTGGTCTATAAATAGACCTAGTGCGATTCAAATTGTAATCTTTTGGCCAGTAGAGACATCCAGAGCTATTCTACAAACCTTGGAGGAGGTTCCTTGGATGCTTAGGCTCCAATCTACCAAATTCAGGGTTTATTTTTCCATTCTTTCATTATTTTTCATCTAGATTCACCATGTTCATGGTCAACTAAACCCTAGGTTGTTGGGGAACAATGTAATCTTTTGAAACTCTCTTATATCAAAATTTTATTTTCTTTATATGCTTGCATATGCTTATCTTTATCAATTGTTGGGTTCCTTACCTTTGCTTAATGCTTTTATCGTTTAACTCATTCTGTAAATGTTGTTTGTCTTTATTGATACGGAGACGTACGGTAATGTCATGAATTGGGGGGAATTCCTTGATTATGCTAATACCACCTAGACATAGGGGTAGGACGATCAATTGTATTTTGCTTCTGTTTATCATGCATTATTGGTTACTAGGGAAGGCTAGAGATAGCAAGCCAATAATTGGTAATAGGCTCTTTTCACCAAGAGATTGAGTTTAGGGTGAACTAAGAAAGTTTGCATGACAATATGATAAATAAGCTAAGAAGATAAGAATAGTAGATATAAGAGGGTGGATAAAATGAAATTGTAAACCCCAACAGCTCCATTCATCCATAGTCTTTTCTAGCCAATTGATTCAGTGCATTTGCATGTTTACTTTTGTTCTTTGCATTCAAAACTGAAACTTAATTCTTTTCTCAAGTCTTATGCAATTAGATTACACGAAAGTTAAGGCCTAAGAGTCCTTTGGGAAACGATACTTGGACTTACCCATTTTATATCACTTGATAACGATCTGGTACACTTGCAAGGGGCTTAACCAGTTTTTGGCATCATTGCCGGGGACTCATGGTTTAACTTTTCAAGTATTATAAATTGATTAAATTTGACTTGATTTTTTATGTTTATTTTTATTTTTGTTCTAATAAATGTTTTCTATGGGTTTTGTGCCTAATGTTTGCAAGATGCATTACGGACAAGAATTTGACTATATGGGCACTCAATTCTACCAAAATGATTTCAACCATTGGTGGGAACCTCACTCATTAATGGATCAAAGCCAATTTTGACAAGCTGTCGAGCAACAAATTACTCCACTCAAGGAGAACATAAATTCTGACGATGAATTTCTTCAGCAGATCACAGGTATGAATATGTCATTCATTAGACGTATTGAGGAGATGCGACAACGTGAGGAGTTACGAGAAAGTCAAAGACAACAATATCGTCCTTCACTTGGAGAAGTAGAACGTCAAAGGCAACAATATTCTCCTACACTTGAAGAAAGAGAGAAGGAAGCTGAACAACATCTTTGGCAAAAACAATCCAAAAACGTTGGGGGAAGCTGAATAACATTTAAGGAAAGAACAACTCTCTATGCCAAGAAAAACATTGGGGGAAGCTGAACAACATTGGCAGCAGCCATCTCCATCAGAAAGCCGTGAAGAGACATTCCAACAAGTAATGCAGAATACTATTTCCTTCTCAGAGTGTGATGATGCAAGATGTGAAAGGAAGGAGATAAAATTAGGTTGTGAGACTGCATCTCTGAATGATTTTAGGGTTAGTACTGAAGCTAACTCTAGGGAGGAATGCCAAGCCACTATCTCTGAAAGTGATAAGGTTGTTGATTAGAAGAAAATAGAGATAGAGAGAGATGAAGTGGAAGAAGAAACAAAAAAGTTGAGTAAGGGAGATAAAAATGATGATAAGGAAAAAACAGTGGTTGAGAGAAAAGAAAAAAAGAGAAAAATTGTGAAAATAAAGAAAGAAAGAAAAAAGAAAAAGAGAAAGGCGAGAGAGGAGAAAAGTGAGAAAAAGAGGAAGAGAGTAAAGAAGAAGAGATCATATGAAAAACCCCTTCCTCATTCAAAAAAATATCATAGGAAGGAAAAGAAAGTCAAGTGCTTTATGGAGATCTTCAAGAAATTGGAGATTAAAGTTCCTATAGTTGAAACATGGAAACATGTGCTTGGTGTTCTCAACTTTATGAAGAAATTCAGCAGGAAGAAGAAAAAGAAAAGAATATCAAGCAAGGGGAGTGTCAACACCTACTAATGGGTGTTTGAACTCTATCGGGTCAAGCTAGTGACTTAAAAAGAGCGCTTACTGGAAGACACCCTAGTAATCCAAGAACAATATTTTTGTACTTTAATTTTTAAATCTTGGTGATGTAATCATGAATAATTTTTAAATTTTTGTGTATTGGGTAGCATCTATTGAGGGATGCTAATGATTTAGGTACTTATTAACAGGTACAAGAAGGTACACCTACTGAAAGGTGTTGGAAGGAACTTACTGATAAGTGCTAGACAGGTTTGGGTCAGACTCGTGACATTAAACAAGTGCTACCTGGGAGGCAACCCAGTTGATTATTTCTTATTTTTAACTCTGTTCTAAGTGTATTATATGCTTGAATGTTGAATTTGAGAGGGGAAAGGCATGAAATTGAAAAATTGAGGGTTGAAATCAGGAGTTATAGGGCTGAGAACGTGAAGGCAAACAAAGAAGAAGAAAAAAAATTTTAACATCCACCGTTGAGCGGTCCAATTGACCGTTGAGCGGTGGCGGCGTATACCCAGCTCGAGCTTTTAAAAGCTGAGCGTTTCTGGGTTCTCTACACTTTGAAATCTCTTCTTTGCAGTTCGCCCAAGCGGTCTCCCTAAGCCTTAGTACCAAAATTTCACTTTTAAAGTTTTTCCAAAGAGTTTTCCCTACTTTTTCTCATCACCCATTCACAAAAACCTATTTTCTTGTTAAAAGTTTGGGGTTTTTGGTGAGAGCTTTGCATCGGGAAGCATTCATCATCAATTGGAAAGCAATCTTGCAAGCATTTAGTATCTCCACTCAAGTAAGTTGTGCAATTTCATTCTTAGGGTTTCTAAATTTGGAATTGGATGAAGAATATGTGTAGGAACATGATGAATTAGGACCTTTGATTTCTATGCATGATTTGATGAAATAGAAACTCTTTGAACCAATTAAATTACATGAATTTGGTCTAGATTGATGAAATTAGTGATAGAGTGGAGATTAGGGCAGTTTAGAAAAGGTTTTCGAAAAAACCTAGCTGCCGCTGCTGAGTGGTTTACTTTGACGCTGAGCGGTGGCGCGGCTAGAGGCAAACTGCTGAGCGGTCTGCAGTGATTTTGCCTGAATGCTTGATTTTTTATGCAAGGATGCTGAAGGGCCTTGTTCTTCACTTAGTGTTAGCCTGTGCTTTGTTTGGAATATTGATTGATGATGTGCTAACCCTTAATGATGACTTCTTGTGGTCTTTTAGGTTTTATTTTATGCAGGAATGTCGTCGTCATCAAGAAGGGTAAAGACTCCTGGTAATAAAAGGAAGGAGCCTGAGAGGCCACTGAGATTCGATTCTCCTAGGTTCCTCTCTAGGAGGCATGAGGAGCATTATGTGATCGTGCAGGAGAGGAGGTTGTTGATGGAGAGGAAGGCCACTTTCATTCCAGACTTGGCTCCTAAGTTTGGAGCAGAGACTGGGAGAGGCTGGCCACATATCCTGCACCAGCCAACATTGAACTGGTAAAGGAGTTCTATACTAACGCCTTAACCAGAGGAGGAGTATCGGCTGGGAGGTACATGAGCTATGTTAGGGGGCGGACTGTGCGGTATGACCCTGACACTATTAACAACATTTTTGGTACTGGGTGGCCAAGTGAGCAGTGCTAGTATGCAGCCTGTGGAAGGGGGTACAGGGACATTGCTGATATCGAGAGGGTTATGTGCCTTCCTGGAAGGCATTTTCAGAACAACCCTAATGGAGTGTCCGTCAACATAAAGAGGGTAGATTTGACACCTCTGGCTAGATACTAGATGGTATTCACTCATGCCAATATATAGCCATGGTCCTCTGTTTCCGACATCACGATGCATAGGATCATCTTCATCTACTGCATGCTGAGGCAGATGGATGTGAACGTCAGGAAGGTTATTGCTAATGAGATCCAGGGCTGCACTACTATTGTTAGTAGCAGGACACCGCTGGTACATCCATCCCTCTGATTACTTATTTGTGCCACCTTATGAGAGGCCGAGGAGGGCCATAGACACCTCATATTATCAGCAGTACTGTGCAGAGGACGAGCCAGCTAGAGCAGCACCTAGGAGACGTCCTAGGAGAGCAGCAACACAGCAGGAGGATGCACCTGCAAATGCACCAGCACCGCACGCCGAATCGTTCCAAATGAAGGACATGTATATATCCATGATGGAAGCTAGGATGGAGTCTCTGCGCAGAGGGCAGATAGCTACTGCCGAGATGGTAGTGGGGCTATATGATCAGCCACCAGTGCACAGGTGGACTATGGACGAGTTTCATAGTGCTATGGCTTGGCCTCAAGAGCAGGTGCATAGTAGTGGGTCTAGAGCAGCTGGAGCACCAGGCAGAAATGAGGATGACCAGAAGGATGACTTAAAGGATGCAATGGCTGGTGATGAGGAGTATGACTGAGATGAAGACATGGACTGATAGGGCATCTATTGATGGATGCTGGCACTTGGACAAGGATTTTTCTTTTTCTTTTGTACTTTGAATTTGTAGAATATGTTGAATTTTATTTCGTGTCTATGCTTGCTTGTACACTGGTTTTGATAATGGTTTGATGATTATATTGCATGATAAGTTATTCAATAATGATTGAATGTGGTTGATGATTGAAACTTTGTGCATGTTGATGTTCAGGTGAATGGTTGACTAACTATGTGAACAGATATGTGGTGATTTATGATTGTGATTATGATGTTAAGCAAGATTTATGAATGATGTGTGAGAAAACATGTTGTGTGAGGTATTGAGCTCCAGAGTTTTCATTGATATATGAACTGTTCATAGGAAAGCATGAATGATACTGCTTGAGTCTTGATAGTTGATTGAATTGCATGTTTATGTCATATGATCAAGGCCATGTTTGAAAGCCCTTACTTAGCCAAATTTTTACCCAAAGTGATTAAAATATTATACCCTTTTTGAACCTTATCCTTAAATAGGATGAAAACCCTTGTTTTGAATTAATTACCTTGAATTGGGTTGAGAATAATTGTATGTGTTGAAAAGGTTCAAGTTTGGGATTGTTGAGGAGAAAAGGAAAAAGAAAAAGTATTGAGCTCAAGTGTTGAAAAAGAAAAAAGCATGAGAAAAGAAAAAGAAGAAAAGAAAAAGCATGAAAGATGAGCTCAATAAAAAGAAAAGGGAAGAAGTTGTGAATGAGTGAGATTGGTGAAAAAGAGAGTTTGTACTTGAACTTTAAATGATAAAATAACTCTCTTGACTCATGGATTTTGTGATCTAGAAAAACCGAATTTTTCTTGTTAACCCAACCTCATTATAAGCCTTGGAAAAGTCCTTGTGATGAAATCTGCATGTGAGAATGTTAATTGTTTTAGATGAAGGGCAATTTTGTTTTATGTGACATGTGAATAGTTGAGAGTGAAGTGACCTCCTAAACACTTGAGTGATTGAGTGAAACACTTGCTTGGTGAGAATTGTTGAAATCCATGCTTGGTGAATTGATTATTCATGAATAAAACATTTGTTGAAAAATATTTGACTATGTGAACTAACTTGGATTTAAAGCATGCATGCATATTGATAGGATTCCACTGATAATCTGAATTGAATAATAACTTGTCATGAGAAGAATGAGTTTTGAAGATGTTGAACTATTTAATGAAGAAGTGGAAAAACAGAGTTTTGTCTTGTTTACTTGAGGACAAGCAAATATCTAAGTTTGGGGTTGTGATAACGATCTAAAAACCGTTATTTTCATGCTTAAATATGATATCAAAACACACCCTTTATGGCATAGAATGAGCTTAAAATCAAGTAAAATACTTAGTTGAGTCATTAGAGAGTCAAAAGTTGGTTTTAGAGATATTATGCTTGTTTTTGCATTGTTTTGTAGGGTTTTGATGAGAATTGAAGATGGAAGTGAATTAGGACGGACTTAGACTCAAGAAAAAGGAAGAAAAGAAGAGTCTAAGAACCGCTCAGCAGCCAGAATCAGCGTCGAGTGATCAAAGCATCTAGAGACAAACCGCTCAGCAGTAAAACTGACCACTGAGTGGTTCACTTAGGCGCTGAGCGGTTATCTGTTTTTTTTTTTTTTGCTTATATTTTGTTATCTTTTTGGTCTATAATAGACCTAGTGCAATTCAAATTGTAATCTTTTGGCCAGCAGAGACGTCTAAAGCTATTCAACACACCTTAGAGGAGGTTCCTTGGATGCTTAGGCTCCAATCTACCAAATTTAGGGTTTATTCTTTCATTATTTTTCATCTAGATTCACCATGTTCATGGTGAACTAAACCCTAGGTTGTTGGGGAATAATGTAATCTTTTGAAACTCTCTTATATCAAAATTCTATCTTCTTTATATGCTTGCATATGCTTATCTTTATCAATTGTTGGGTTCCTTACCCTTGCTTAATGCTTTTATCGTTTAACCCATTCGGTAAATGTTGTTTGTCTTTATTGATACGAAGACGTACGGTAATGTCATGAACTGGGGGAATTCCTTGATTATGTTAATACCACCTAAACATAAGGGTAGGACGATCAATTATATTTTGCTTCTGTTTATCATGCATTATTGGTTACTAGGGGAGGCTAGAGATAACAAGCCAGTAATTGGTAATAGGCTCTTTTCACCAAGAGATTGGGTTTAGGGTAGACTAAGAAAGTTTGCATGACAATATGATAAATAAGCTAAGAAGATAAGAATAATAGATATAAGAGGGTGGATAAGATGAAATTGTAAACCCCAACAACTCCATTCATTCATAGTTTCTTTAGCCAATTGATTCACTGCATTTGCATGTTTACTTTTGTCTTGCATACAAAACCTAAAATTAAATTCTTTTCTCAAGTCTTACGCAATTAGGTTACACGAAAGTTAAGGCCTAAGAGTCCTTTGGGAAACGATACTTGGACTTACCCATTTTATATTACTTGATAACGATCTGGTACACTTGCCAGGGACTTAACAAGTTTTTGGTGTTGTTGTTGGGGACTCGTGGTTTAACTTATCTAGTAGTGTAAACTAGTTAACTTTGACTTGATATTTTATGTTTATTTTTATTTTGGTTCTGATAAATGTTTTCTAGGGTTTTGTGCCTAATGTTTGCAGGATGCATTACGGACAAGAATTTGACTATATGGGCACTCAATTCTACCAAAATTATTTCAACCATTGGTGGGAACCTCACTCATTCATGGATCAAAGCCAATTTGGACAAGCTGTCCAGCAACAAATTACTCCACTCAAGGAGAACATAAATTCTGACGATGAATTTCTTCAGCGGATCACGAGTATGAATATGTCATTCATCAGACACATATAGGAGATGCGACAACGTGAGGAGTTACGAGAAAGTCAACGACAACAATATCGTCCTTCACTTGGAGAAGTAGAACGTCAAAGGCAACACTATTCTCCTACACTTGAAGAAAGAGAGAAGGAAGTTGAACAACATCTTTGGAAAAAACAATCCTTTATGCCAAGAGAAACATTGGGGGAAGCTAAACAACGACTTTCTAATGGAGATGGTTGTTGCCAATGTTGTTCAACTTTCCCCAATGTTTTTCTTGGCATAGAAAGTTTTTCTTTCCTTAAATGTTGTTCAGCTTCCCCCAACGTTTCTCTTGGCCTAAAGGATTGTTTTTGCCAAAGATGTTGTTCAACTTCCTTCTCTCTTTCTTCAAGTGTAGGAGAATATTGTTGCCTTTGACTTTCTACTTCTCCAAGTGAAGGGCGATATTGTTGTCTTTGACTTTCTCATAACTCCTCACGTTGTCGCATCTCCTCAATATGTTTGATGAATGACATATTCATTCCCGTGATTCGCTAAAGAAATTCATCATCAGAATTTATGTTCTCCTTGATTAGAGTAATTTGTTGCTCGGCAGGTTGTCAAAATTGGCTTTGATCCATGAATGAGTGAGGTTCCCACCAATGGTTGAAATCATTTTGGTATAATTGTGTGCCCATATAGTCAAATTCTTGTTACAAACATTAGGCACAAAACCCTAGAAAACATTTATTAGAACAAAAATAAAAATAAACATAAAAAATCAAGTCAAATTTAATCAATTTACACTACTTGAAAAGTTAAACCACGAGTCCTCGGCAACGACGCCAAAAACTTGTTAAGCCCCTAGCAAGTGTACCAAATTGTTATCAAGTAATATAAAATGGGTAAGTCCAAGTATCGTTTCATGAAGGACTCTTAGGCCTTAACTTTTGTCTAAACCAATCGCATAAGACTTAAGAAAAGAATTAAGTTTCAGTTTTGAATGCAAAGAACAAAAGTAAACATGCAAATGCAGTGAATCAATTGGCTAGAAAAGACTATGGATGAATGGAGTTGTTGGGGTTTATAATTTCATCTTTTCCACCCTCTTATATCTACTTTTCTTATCTAATTCGCTTATTTATCATATTGTCATGCAAACTTTCTTGGTCTACCCTTAACCCAATTCCTTGGCGAAAAAAGCCTATTACTAATTACCGGCTTGCTATCTCTAGCCTCCTCTAGTAACTAATAATGCATGATAAACGGAAGCAAAATACAATTGATCGTCTTACCCCTATTCCTTAGCGGTATTAGCATAATCAAGGAATTCCCCCAGTTCATGACATTATTGTATGTTCCCGTATCAATAAAGACAAACAACATTTACCGAATGAGTTAAACGATAAAAGCATTAAGCAAAGGTAAGGAACCCAACAATTGATATAGATAAGCATATGCAAGCATATAAAGAAGATAAGAATTTTGATATAAGAGAGTTTCAAAAGATTACATTGTTCCCCAACAACCTAGGGTTTAGTTCACCATAATCATGGTGAATCTAGATGAAATAAAATGAAAGAATGGAAAAAATAACCCTAAACTTGGCAGGTTGGAGCCTAAGCATCCAAGGAACCTCCTCCAAGGTGTGTGGAACAGGTCTGGACGTTTCTCTCTGTCAAAAGATTGAGTTTTGAATCGCACTGGGTCTTTTTATAAACCAAAAAGATAACAAAAAGATTACAGAATCCGAGCTAATAAAAACAGACAACCGCTCAGGCGCTTAAGTAAAATGCTCAACAGTTTTCCTTTAACCATTGGACCACACAACAGTCAATTTTACCACTGAGCGGTTTGCCCCTAATCATCATGGACGCTCAACAGTCCATTCTGACGCTCACGGTCCCTTTGACTCTTCTTTTCATCCATTTTCTTCATCTTTCATGAGTCTAAGTCCACCTTGATTTACTTCCTTCTTCAATTCTCATCAAAACCCTGCAAAACAATGCAAAAACAAGCATAATATCTCTAAAACCAACTTTTGACTCTCACATGACTCAACTAAGTGTTTTACTTGATTTTAAGCTCATTCTAAGCCATAAAGGGTGTGTTTTGATATCAAATTTAAGTACGAAAATAACTATTTTTAGACCGTTATCAGGTACGTCCTCGTCCATGACCAGAAAACACACCATGAAAGGTATTAAAGGTCTTGTTCTGAGGGTCGTGGAAATTGACGTTTGCTATGGAATCTTGTGGAATTTGTGAGGAAGAATGATGAAATTCCCATTCTTGTTTGCAAGATTGGAGAGCTTCTTAGAGATCAACGATGTGAAACTTATCGCCATGAGAAACATGTTGGAGGAGATCGTTCCAAATCTCATACGCAGAATCCATCCACATAACAGATTGTTTGATGGGTAGAGTCATGGAACACGCCAACCATGAGATCACCATTTCGTTGCATCTTTTCCAGGCTTCATGAAGAACATCATTAGGAGGAGGACAAGAAATGGAACCAAGAACGAATTTGTCTTTATTCTTGGTTTCAAGAGCGACAAGCATGTCGTGCCTCCATTGATGATAATTGGTGTCGGAGAAAGCGGATTGACAAGAATGAGGGTTGGGTTTTCACCAGGATGAAGAAATAGAGGATGGGCAGGATTAGAAAGATGTCGGTGATGGAGGGTGATGAAGCCATGAGAAGAGAACAAAGCAGGAGATGAAGAAAAAGGGGCAAAGGAAGAACCCTAATTATTGTATTTCTTCTGATACCATGTTAGCGTTTTGAGAAGAGAGAAAACAAGAACTCTAGAGAAAACAAAACTATGAATGAATATTATTGAAAAAGTTTCTTGAGTATAGCGGAAGCAAGGAATATATACAAAAGGAGAAAAGTAGAAAGGGAAAGTACAATATCAAAAGGTCTTTATAACACTGAGATCGAACAGTTTCTGGGTATCCACCGTTCGGTAGGATGAAATCGTTCGGTAGTCACACTTATAGCAGTTATTCGGTATGCAACAACTTTCTACAGCTATTCGGTAAGATATCTTTGTTCACCATTCGGTAACAACAGGAAAACCATTTAGTAACAGCAGAGAAACCGTTCGGTAACAACAGAAGAAGATCTCTTTCAAAGTAAGAAAAACCTCAAGAATCTTCACTAAGGCCTTATTTGAATGAACTTCTTTGTAAACACTTAGAAGAAAAGAAAAATAAGAAGATATTACCTCGTCGTTTTTATAGTTGTTTATCTAAACACACTGAATTATCATTCAAATATTCTAGCCGTTTCAAATAGCTTAACACCTTTTAAAGAATTTTACTTTTATTTTTCCTATTAATAATATAATAATATATAAAATTAAATATATTTTTAAGTCCGATAATCCAAAACTAAATTTAATGTTTAAACCTCTTTTTGGTCCCTAAGTTATAAGCGGATGTTCAATTTAGTCCTCGTTTTTAAAAATGTAAATTTTTGGTCCCTAAGTTATAAAAAATGTATCAAATGAATCCTTTTTTGACTTGAAATACTGTTTTTGGTTGTTTCTTAACAACTGCTACATCTTTAGATTGCTCTAATTTGTTTCTTAATAGTAACAACACTTTAGATTGCTCTTTGTACTTTGACCATGAACATAAAAAAAGGACTCATTTGATACATTTTTTATAACTTAGGAATCAAAGGTTTACATTTTTAAAAGTGGGAACTAAACTGAACATCCACTCATAACTTAGAGACCAAAAAGAGGTTTAAACCTAAATTTAATCTTTATCATAGATAATTTAACTGAGCTATAAAAAAATCATTTTATAAATTTGGATACCAAAATACATTAAAGTTTCAATTATAATAAATTTTAATTTTATGTTAAAATTTAAGAGATAAAATATATTTACTCCTAATATATATAATAATTTTAAATTAAAATTAAAAAAACTATATTGTTAAAATATTATAATTTAATTTATTAAATGGATGTACTTTATTCTATAATTGTGAAGATATTGCTATTAAAAAACAAATATGAAATCAAAAAAAGTAATAATATATTTAAGTAAAAATGTAGAAAATAAAATATTATAATTTATAAATGTTTTAAAATAATAAAATCGATTATTTTAAATTTAAAATAATTTAATAATATAAATAAAATTTTATAAACACCTATTATTTAATATACATATTATTTTTTAAAATTCTCTCTTTTTTTTAAGATTCTTATATACCTTCTAATTAGTCATGTGATTTAGTTTTATTGATTCCGCAATATTTCTTTAGTTGTGTTCATATACGATTTATATTTTATATGGATGTTACCATTTCCACCATAATACATAAAATATATTCATATCAGAAATAAAAAAGTAATATTTTAATTATATTTTTTAATTAAAAATTATAATATATATATATATATATATATGTTATTGCATTATTAAAAAGGATTATCGACTGGTTGTATTTTTCAATAGTTTCTAAGTACTATCTTTGTATCCGAAAGTGGTAGATCAGCTATACTTGATAGTGTTTTTAATTTTACCTTTCTTTTGGTAGTCACGTTTTTCTATTAAGTCTTAAATCAAAATCTTATTTGAGAAAAAAAATAAAAGAATTCAAAATCAATTAAAATTAAAATGATGATTATATAAAACAAAATTTTATATTCACAATAAAAATATTTATTTAAATTTTGTTTTCACAAATTTCAATATTTTAATTGAAATTTTATTAAAAAGTTAATTGAACTTTTGTACTATGATTATTTGAATATTTTCACATAAAAAAATTTTAACCAAGTCTTAAATTTATAAATTTAAGTATATTTAATTAAATTAATGTACATAAATTTATTCTTATTAATGATAAAAAGGTCTCTATGTTTTTGTGTGATTTTGTAATCAACTAATACGTCATAACGGTTAATTAAAGAAGGAAAACAACTATAAGGAAAATCTTAAAGAGACTTCTTTTAAGACCCAACCCAAGTAAATTCAAGATTTATCAAGGATTACTCTTTTGTTTATAATTCTTTATGTAAAACTTCAATTGAGTTGATTCTTTCTTTATTCAAAAAGCTTTGATTCGAGTACTCATATGCATATTTTCAACCTTGGAAAGGGCCTCAACCAAATCGAAGAAGTCACGAAAACGTTATTTCGAGATTTCGCATGTTAATCGATTAACACTTATGTTAATTGATTAACGTTAATTGATTAACACTTAATGTTAATCGATTAACACATAGAGAATTCATCTTTTTGGCCTTTGAGCTCGAATTAATCGATTAATAGTTATGCTAATCGATTAATTATGTCAGATATGGAAACATAACAGCCTGGAACACGTTTTGCGTGCATGGAAAGGTGGGGAATCTTCCTACAGACCATACTCTCTGAATTTTAGGGCTGGAAAGGAGTTATGGGGTGTCATTTTTGAGATTATCATTGCTTTACATCATGGGGATGGGTCCTTGGTTGTCTAGACTCCTTTCTTTTAGTCTAAATCTGGTCTAAATGTTTTTAGAAGGTAGAGAGGTTATTTGGTGAGTGGAGAACGAAAATTCTAAGTTTGCTAAGTGTGGAGGCTGACTTGGTCTAGCAAGGAGGGGAGGAGTTGCTCTCTTAGAAGAAGAAGTTGAAGTGTTCAAGGCTAGAGGTAAGGGAAGCTAACTCTAACTTTGATTTCTATAATTTTTGGTAGATGTGAATATGATTTTAGATGCTTGGTGTTGTCATGATGAAGTGTATGGAAAGTTGGTTTGGTTAAATGTATGGTATGATTTCAAGAAAGTGATTCAAATAGGTTGTTACCATGACTTTGATCTATGAATTTTGCATAAACTTCATGATGGAAAACTTGTGAAAATTGATGAATATATGTTGGATTAGTGGTGAATTTTCGTTTTAGTATGTTGGTATATATGGATGAGAAGCTTTGAATGGATTGGGTTATGAAATGGGATGAAGAACATCAGATTTTTACCTCACTTTTTTATCAAATACGAAAATGGCTTGCTTTGGATGGTTGATGAATTTTGATGGATGAATTGATTGGTTTGTGTAAAAATATTTGGCAAGATGGAAGCATGGTGAATTAACCATTAAGATTTTGATGTTGTAAAAATTTATGTGTTGGAAAATGATGGATCTAGAAGTATATTTTGATGAGTAGAATTAGTGATGAGTTTTTGAGAAATCCACTTAAGCATGGTGTTATTTCAAATTGTTTTTGATGATTGCTGAATGGGTAATGTGTATAAACTGTTTTGGGATAGATTTAATATATTTTGGGATTGCTATGGTTGTTTGATCTTGATTTCTTTAATGCAAAGTCTTTGGTGAATGTAAATTTTGATAAAAGGAGACTTTGGAATCATTTTATATGTTATGATGATGAAAACTTATGATTTTATACCAGTATGAACAAAGATTTGTATGCGGTTTGGATGTTTTTCTGGGTGAATTATGAGCAAATAATTGATTAACTTCATAGTTAATCGATTAACTTCATAGTTAATCGATTAACTTCATAGTTAATCGATTAACTTCATAGTTAATCGATTAACTTCATAGTTAATCGATTAACATCATAGTTTATCGATTAACTTCATAGTTAATCGGTTAACTTCATAGTTAATCGTTTAACATTGCATATTAATCAATTAAAATCATAAATAATCGATTATTTTCGCTTTTGGGCACACTTGCGCGTTGCTGAATTTGTTTATGAAGGTTTTAGGGGCTCTAGATATCCGTTTTGGACGTTCTTTAGGTCGTTTTAGGGGTTTTTGACCCTTCTGGAGCTGTTGGTGAGGGTTTCCAAGCTGTTTGACTTACCTTTATGTGGGTATTGAGATGCTATAAAGAAAATGTGTTATGTGCAACCCGTTTTGAACTGTTTGATGCATCTATTGGATGTAGAAATGTTGTGTGATCTGTGTGAGATTGTAAAATGATATGAGGATGAGGTTTGGATGGTTATGTCTTGTTGAAACCATGTTGGGATATGATTTGGTTTTGAGTTTCATAGAACTTGGGTTGTTTATGATTAAGTTTTGTGATGAGCTAGTATGTTTGTTTGAGGTTGTTGAACCTATGCTAGGTTGATGGTTTATGAATATGTGGTAATGTGATATGATGATTGAGATGAGATATCTTATATGGTATGAGTTTATGAGTATGATATGAATCTCGTGGAGAGATTCTACAATAGTAGTGTACATATTGATGATTAAGGGACCTGATTGGGAAGGTTAATCCTGATACTCTAATAACTCTTCAATCTCAAGTAGAGACGGATGAGTTATGTGGTGAGAGGGGTAGGAGGTCCTTGTCTGGGGGTCCAGTTGGGTCAAAAGAGAGGATTAATCTCATGTGGTAGCCTGAATTAAGCCAGCAGAATTACCACCACAAGTGCGACCACCCAAGACTTCCATCAATATTATTTTTATCCAGATGAGTCGAGTATATGATCATGATGTGTTATGGAATGGTGATTTACTTGGATTGGAAATGATGTGTGATGTACAAATGGGTATGCAGTATGGTTTAGTATGATGTTGAGTATGTGATGTATATTGATGTATGCAGAGTGATGTAGTATGACTACAATGTAAAATGTGTGCTCATGATGTATATGATGTATGTGTTTATAATGTGTATGTTTTATAATGGTAATTGCATGATTTAACATGTTTTCGTTAGCTCACCCTTGCTTGTTTGTGCATGTTAATGCAATGATCATATAATACTTGATGTTATACGGGAGCATGTTTTGCTACAAATGTTTTAGTCGATGCTTCTGAGCATGCATAAAGGATGAGAGATATGGGATAAAGCATTGAGGAATGTAATGTTAATGTTTTATTCTTCGAAAACTAATTAGTTTGTAATAAATAATGTATTATTTTCCATAAAGGTTAAGATTTTATCTACATGTATATTACGAAAAAATGTAAACCGTGTAACTCCTACACTGGGGTGGTACATTAATGGTATCAAACGTTGTAGTCTCCCACTCTTGTTTGTCATACGTTTGGCAACCTTGCTCGTTGGTGACACATACGCTAGCCAATGGGATAAAATTGGTTGTGAAGCAACACTAAAATGTGTAGCTTGTCGGGTCGTTCGCTTGCGCTCATCGGGTCGTTCCATTAAAATGTGAAGCTCTATTTCTATCTACTAGCCCAATATCTATGGATAGATATTACTCAATTTCTATTTATTACCTTAATATTTGAAAGCTCAAGTGTGGTAGTTAAATAGAAACCTAGACCTTGAAATTTAAATAGAAGGAGTAAAATGTAATTATGCAAATCCAATCCCATAAACATTGATACACAAATAGAATCATATACATACAAAGAAGGACTCAGAACTTACCTCAATGGTCCATGAGGTAGCTAAAAATTTAGGGCTTCTGCACAACCACTAACTATCCCTCGACGAAGATGCAACAAGCATGACCCTTCAACAATAACAATCCCTCGGCGAATGCTGCTACAACCACACACTCTCCCTCGACAATAGATAAACTCATGAGAAACGGGTTTAGATTACATTTACAATGGCTAATGCATAATTATAATGTTGAAATGAAAATTGAAATGAAATGAATGATTAAAAACCATTCTAGACTCTCAAATCCACTAATAGAGTCAAACTAATGCATGATAGTAAGTGCAAGACAGATTTGAATTCATGACAAAAGTGAAGCAATGCATGGAATGGTAATCCTAGAATGAATAGTGTGATCATATGATGTGAACCAAAATGCAGAAAGCAATGAAAACCAAACCTATAACAATTATTACTAAAACACATGTAAGCTAAGGAATGTAGAATAAGCGGTCAATTGATCCTAAATTGGCAGCAAGCATTATTGTAATAACACAACTAAACAGAACTAATTCCAAATTGGCAGGAAGCGTCATTAAGATAATCCATTGAACCAATTCCAAATTGGCCATAAGCATCATTGGCAGCAAGCATCATTAAGGCAATTCATTAAACCAATTCCAGAACCAAAACAAGAAGGCAATCTCCACTGCTACTTTAGGGCTTCTGGACAACCACAAACCTTTCACCGCCAACAACCACCATGACGCAGTGCCCACCGTCACCCACCAGAACACAAAGCCATCAGCAATTGTCGCGCACCGCCACCAACCACCAAGAAATGCCGCGCCACGAGAATGGCCAAGGAATCGTGATTCACAGGGGTAAATGGCGGAGGAGTTAAACAAAGGTTGTGGTTGATGATAGTTGGGGTTGATGACAGATTGTTGTTGGTGATTGGCGGTTGGCGCACAAGAACGACCAGTGATGACGGTGGTTTCTGATTAAAGGAGGTTGGAGGAGAGGGTTTCTAGAAAACGAAAAAGAAGGAGAAGGAAAACCAATTTCTGATTTCATAAACTCGAAATACTTACCGACAATCATCCCTGTTGGTAATGACTAATGACATTCACCGACGGTATTATCGATGGATATATCCGTTGACAAGTTATGAAGTCCATCACCAACGATCATAGCCCGTCGGTAACTAGCCATTTTCTACTCCGTCAATAAATCCGCTAATCAATGTGTGTTACTGATGGAAATAGTTCCACTCTTTAGCAGCTGCTTCACCAAATTCTTGTTTTTAGCTATAGTTATTGCCAATTGGCAATCACAGTGTATTGATACCGACAGGATTGGTTTCATTCCTAGTGGAATGTTCGCTAAGTTTTCCAACCACTCAGCCTCATTACCCAGCCATCTCAAGAGCAACAAACTCAGATTCCATTGTTGATCTTGCAATAATAGTTTGCCTGGCTGATCTCCATGTAATCGCACCACCCTCAAGTGTGAATACATAACCACTAGTGGATTTTGTCTCGTCTGAATCAAAGATCCAGTTAGCATAACTATACCCTTCTAGTATAGCGGGAAATACACTATATTCAAGGGCATAATCCATTGAACCTCTTAAGTATCTCATAAGTCTAGCAACGCGGTGTGTTGCGCAAGCCCCCCAGGATACAACAAGAACTTCTCGAAATGTATTCGAGGATCACAGAACTAGCAACATAACGATAACAGCAAGAATTGTGGGGGTGTATTGTGATTGGTAAACCTCTAACACACGTCAAGTGTCTTTGGTTCATATAGCTTGCTATACCAACTACACCGTGTGTTAAGTTTCTCAATCTAAGACTGGTTCATATAGCTTGCTATACCAGTTCTGATGCATTACATCCTATGAGACCCAGGATAAAAGTTTTTCTCTCAACTTTCTTTTGCAATAAGTGGGGGATTGTTGTAATAATGTTAGATTATTGCAAAAGAAACGTTGCTCAACAGTAATATTCCAACAGTCAAATTTTTAAGTGCTGCAACGGCCAAATTATTTATTGTCTTTTATTGATTTTATTCTTCCCTAGCTGTATAAATAGAGAACTCTTTCTCCATTCCAAAACACAACCAAAATCGGCCTTCTCTCTTTTTCTTTTCTTCTTTTCCTTTTCTAAATTTATTCTGGGTTAATTTATACTCTTTATAGAGTTTTTTGCTAGTTCTGTGATCCTCGAATACATTTCGAGAAGTTTCTGTTATATCCTGGGGGACTTGCGCAACACACCGCGGATAAGTCCTTAAGGACAATGAATTTACACGCCTCAGGAAATTACGGTTCGAGATTTTGGTCAGTATTTTACTACAAAAAGAAAGAAAAAGGGAAGAAAGCAAAATGCAAGGAAAATTTTGGAAAATGAATAGGAATGAAACAAGTAAAGGAAAATTGACATTAGAAATTGAATAGAAAACACGAGAAAATAGAGTGAATGTGTTTAAGACATTACCTTAACTTCCCTCGTAAATGGTTTGGGCAAACACTTTGTGGAGGTTAAAGTGTTCTTTTATATTGTCCATTGCTTAATTTTAATGGGCAAAGTTTGTAATAGATATGGATAAATACATGTTAAATTGCCGGTGAAATATGGTTACCCAATATGTAAATTTGGTTAAAAGTTCTTGTTAGGTTTAATGAACATGACTTTTCTTTTAGAAGAACATAATGCCTAAAAGAATGGTTATAAAGTCTATGGTTAGTGAAAATCATTTTTAATTGGTAGCTCGATTTAGAGATAATTGTGATTGATTGTATCACTGAAGGTGGAGTTTTGATTAAGACAAATGTAAAATATGGTTAAACTTGTTGTGAAATTAGTTAAATTACCTCTTGACTTCCAACATCAAACTCTTTGATATTTTAATCTCTTTAATCCTTTTTTTCATGCCTTGGGTAAACAATTGATGGAGTTTAAGTTTGTCGTGTGTCCATTACTTAATTTCAATGGAGGAAGGTTTTTCATTATATATGGATAATTTCACTAGTGATAAAGTTTAAGTTCTAATAATGCACATATCAACACATTATGATTCTTGGAGTCGAGTTTTAATCTGTCTTTTTCTCATTTGTTCATAAAATGGGCGGTGTTTTAAATATATATATATATATATATATATATATACCATTATCCACCACATACATTCATTATGTGGATATGACAAGACTATAAGAAGATTATTATATGTTAATTCTAGTATGCAAAATATTTTTCCATTAAACAAAGACAATGTACTTAATGTGTCACATTCGTTTAAATTGCAATTTTATATATTTATCAGACTTGTTTCGGAAGAAACAAATTTTAAAAAGTTAGCTCTAATTGCAATTCAAAAAATGCCAACTCTAGAGTAAAAAACGAATGAAGTTAATAAAACACTTTAAAACAGTCGTTTTTTAAACAATTTATTAGATGCTAAAATGGATAATAAGTTTTGTAAACACACCTAGTTAAGGTAATTAAATATTTTATACCAACTCTTTTAATATAATTGTGTAATTCATACTAGAGCTGTTAAAATAGGTCACAATCTGTGATTCAATCTGGCTTATCACGGGTTCGGTCCGGGTTGGGTTTGAAAAAATTGAATATTTTTTATACGGGGTCAGATTTCAACCCGACTTATTTAAACCTGGCTCATGCGGGTTGAACCCGTGGTGGGTCGGGTTAGCCTGTCAACCCACCTACCTAATTTTATTTTTTTAATTTATTATTTTATCTATGAAATCCTAAAAATAAAATTTTTTCTTCACTCACTATGTATATAAAAAAAGTAACATCTGCTCTCACAAATCACTCTCACGGAGATAAAGAAGAAGATGATTCGAGAGAAAATATTGTAGATTTATCTATTCAAGATTCTAATATTGTAAATGGATAAGGAACACAAAAATGATGAATATAAAAAACTTGTTTTATATGTTTTTGTGTTTGTTTCTTGATGACATTTGGATTATATTGTACTTTTTATTATTATTTTGAATTGTCTTCAGTTTAACATCATTTTTTGGAGTGAAATTTGTTTAAATTTGAATATAGAAAGTTTGCAATTTTTTAAAAAAAAATTGTAATTAAATGAGCTAGTGAGCCAACCCGTTTATCCACCAACCCGTGGTGGGTCGAGCAGGGTTTAGATTTTTTTGGCTCGCTAATAAATGAGTCGGGTTTGGTTGGCTCACTAAGTGACCAACCCGTGGTAGGCCGGGCCGGGTCGAGCCGGGTTACTCGTTTTGACAGCTCTAATTCATATTACATTTAGGGCGTTGATCCCTGCACCTCCACGTTTTGGTGCACCACCTCTCCATCCCACTTTTATCCCTTCTTTTTTTATTTATATTTATATTTTTTATTTATATTCCTACTTAAGTAAAATTTATTTTATAATTTAATTTAATTCCAATCTCCTAAACGTTCGTCTTGACGGATATCCACATCCGTTTCAGGTCCAATCGAATGTCACATTCGTTTATGCCTGACGTCTTCTTCCTCCTAGCACACATAAATCCTCACACAGAAAAACACAAAAACCAAAAACCTCACGCACACGCAACTGAAACGTTGTTACATACATTAAAAAAAACAACCAAAAATCAAGACAACGCTCAAGAAACCAAAAGAAAAAATAAGCTCTGGTGCAGAGCGGCAAAAACCAGCAACATGCGGAAGAAGAAACCCAATCCAACGAAAGCTTCTTTATCAAGCGGCGGAAGAAGAGACGAAAAACTAACCTCTCGAAGACCAACCGGCAGAAACGAAGCACCACCGCACTGCACCGCCGAACCGCCGCACAAACCCGCCGCACACACAGGCCACACCACCACAAAATGCACAAGGAGTTGGGAGTCAAAGGTTAAAAAAAATGAAAATGAGAGTGAAGGGAAACAGATCGGGAAAGTGGCGCTGCTGTATTACCGTGAGGGAGGGAGTGAAAAGGTGGGGGTGTTGTGTTACCGTGAGGAAGAGAGTGAAATTGAAAATGTGAAAATAAGAAATCTAGGATTAATTAAATAAAAAAGAGTTAAAAATGTAAATTACAAAGTATATAAAAGATTATTTTTATAATATAAAAAAATTAAAAAAATGGAGAGGTGGAGGTCCAAAACCGTGGAGGTGCAGGATTAACGCCCCTACATTTATATATCAACTTATCTTCAATTTTTAATTATTTAAAAATAATTTATATATACTAAAATTTATTTTAAATAAAATTCATACAAAAATCTAATATTGACATATAGTTCATATTATATTTGCTTATCATATGTTTTCTAAATATGTTTATTATATATAGTCTCGCATTATTTTATACACTAAATATTGTCAATTATAAAAAATGTAAAATTTTATTAAAATACAAAAATATTAAAACTTTAAAACTAAAGAAGTACAAACTCTTGACAAATCTATTTTAGAATATATATATATATATATATAT
>NC_028351.1:19356726-19403300 GCF_000741045.1 Vigna radiata var. radiata
ATATATATATATATATATATATATATATATATATATAGTTTTATATTTTTAGAAGTACCATACATAACTAGTATTCCATCGAACTTTTGACACAAATCTCTTTTGAATTGCAAACGTGATAGCATTTATTCTCAACTTAGGATAGGAATAGATTTACGGAACTCATAAAATAAAAATACTTTATGGGTTAAGAATTCTAATTTATTATTCATTTATTATATTTTTAGAAGTACCATACATTGTATTTTTGGTTAATTTACACTCGGCCATTGAAAGTTTGGTTATTGCATGAAAATTGTGTTGATAATTTCTTTTGTTTTCTTAACACGTTTTCTCAAGTTTCCTTAGTTTATTTTGAATTTTACTAAAAACATAGCATATAAGAAAATTAAGAAAATAGTAAAAGATTCTTAAATATTGCTTAAAGCCTCCAATACTTTAATTTCTTATTAAACAAACATTTGTTGGTTTTGTAAAATTTTGGATTAAATATGTTTTTAGTTCCTATACTTTAGAGCGATTTTGGTTTTAGTTCATCTTCCAAACTATGATACAATTTAGTCCTTCAACTTTAAAAAACTCTGGTTTTAGTCCTTTTTACCAATTTTTTTAAACTTTATTTGTTGTTTCAAACGCGTTTTTCAGTTAACATTGAAGCAAAAATGTGTCAAACAGTGTAAACAATCCAAATGCTACAATGAAACGTGCTTGAAACAAAAAATAAAGTTAAAAAAAATTGGTAAAAAGGACTAAAACCAGAGTTTTCTAAAGTTGAGGGACTAAATTGTACCATAGTTTGAAAGAGGGACTAAAACCAAAATCGCCCCAAAGTATAGGGACTAAAAACATATTTAACCCTAAAATTTTTGTCATTGGTGCAAAAACTTTATTAGTTACAAAATGATTTGAATATTTTGAGATTGAATTAATTACAAAACGCAGAAGCTGGCAACAATAACAACAAACATAACAAAATGACTGAACGGTCATCCACATAAGACCGTTCAATCATTAACAGTAGAAAGTCAAACACAGATCGAACACAAGCTAAAGACCAAATGGTCACAACAAGTTCAAACAAATAAGACCGAACGGTCATCAACATGAGACCGAACAGTCAAAGGCAATAGAAGAGTCTAATCAACAAATCTCAACCTAGACTCGACTATTACAAGAAAGAACAAACTGAACGGTACAAAAATTACAAACCGAACGGTAAAAACCCAATCTTGGACAACAACTTCAGAAACTTCTCTCTAGCAAGTGGCTTAGTCAGCATATCTGCAGGGTTGTCTTCAGATGCAATTTTGCAGATTTGGACATCACCGGATTCCACAATGCTCATGACAAAATGCAACTTGACGTCAATATGCTTTGTTCTTAAATGGTAAATATGATGGTTGGCCAAACGTATGGCGCTCTGACTGTCACAATGAACACGGACAAACTTTTGATCAATACCCAATTCCTGAATCAAGCCTTTTAACCACAGTGCCTCCTTTACCCTTTCAGCAAGGGCACACTATTCAGCTTCAGTGGTTGAAAGGGCAACAACCGATTGCAATGTAGACCTCCAACTTACAGTAGTACCGTACAATGTAAACACATATCATGAACGGGATTTCCTTGTGTCCATGCACCTAACAAAATTTGAATCAACAAAACCTTCAATATAGCCTCCACCTTGAAAGTTATTCTGGAAGAGTAATCTAGTATCAAGAGACCCCCTTATGTATCTAAGCATCCACTTCAACGCTTCTCAGTGAATTTGTCTAGGATCAACCATAAACTGACTGAGAACACTTACTCCATGCACCAGGTCAAGTCTTGTGCAAACCATGCCATACATGATGCTCTCAATCCCATTTGAAAACGAAACAAATTCCATCTTCCTCCTTTCATCCTCGGTCTTCGGGCATTGTTCTTTGGTGATTTTTAAGTGTTGATCGATCGGTGTGCCAGCAGGTTTGGATTCAGTCATCCGATACCTTGAAATTACCTTCTATAAATAAATCTTTTGAGATAAAAACAAGTTTCCACCTAGTTTATCTGTCTTTATGTGAATGCCCAATATCCGCCTTACTTCCCCTAGCTCCTTCATCTCGAAAGCACCACCCAAATTTGCTTTCCTCTCATGAATCATGCTCCTGTCACTATTGGCAATTAGAATATCATCCACGTTTGGAAGAAGATACAATACCTCATTGTCACGGTTTAGAGTATACACACAATCATCATAATTGCACTGCTTGAAGTTCAGCTTTATAAGAAAATCGTCAAATTTTCTATACCACTGTCTTAGACTTTTCTTCAAGCAATACAAGTACTTCTGCAACAGGCCTCTCCAAACCATTTGGTTTGCTTAGAGATCCTCCTTTCTCTATCAAGAACAAGCTGATAGTTCCTCAATTCATCACCAGGTCCTCTATTCGCATTTCACCCATTCGATTCTCCTCTAATGACCGAATGGTTTCATCTTGCCCTTCACCTGTTCGATCTTCCACAGTCATTGATCGAACGACTCCATCAGTAGTATGCTCCAACTCCACGAGAGTCTTCTTCTCGCCTCCAAGATTTTCAGCATGCATTGCCATTCTCGTTTCATAGAAAACAACATCCCTACTAATGATTAATTTTGAAGGTTTAGTATATAACCTCCACAACCTGTATCCCTTAACTCCTTCAACATATCCAAGGAATACACTTCTCACCACTCGGGCACCCAACTTATTCCCTTTGACATGAGCAAACGCCAAAGAACCGAACACCCTCAAGTGTGAGTAATCAGTCGATTGTCCACTCCAAACCTCCATTGGTGTTTTATAGTTGAGAGCCGAAGACGGACTCTTGTTAATCAAGTATACGACTGTATTGGCAGCCTCTCCCCAGAAAGCCTTTGACAACCCTGATCCAAGCAGCATGCACCAAACCCTCTCCAAAATTGTGTTGTTCATCCATTCAACCAAACCATTCTGTTGAGGAGTTCTCACCACAGTCCTATGCCTCCTGATCCCTTTAACCTTGCAGAACTCTTTAAATTCCTCTGAAATGAACTCCAGACCATTGTCAATTCTCAGAAATTTCAGCCTACACCCCAATTGGTTCTCGGTCTATGTATGCCACTCCTTGAATCTTTAAAACGTTTCAGATTTATTCTTCAGAACGTAAATCCACACTCTTCTTGAAAAGTCATCAATTATGCTCAGGAAATATGCTTCTCCACCATGAGTTTGAGTTCTTGCAGACCCCCACAAGTCATCATGGGTGTACTCAAATGGTCGTTTGGTTAAGTGCTTCCCTTGACTGAACGATATCCTGTGTGATTTCCCTAAGACGCAATGGTCACAGAAATCCAGCTTCTGCAGTTTGTCTCCCAGAAGTAAGTCTTGCTTCTCCAATTCTTCAAGGACCTTCTCATTGATATGACCTATCCTTAAGTGCCAAAGCCGAGCGTTATTCTCAGTCTTCCCACTTGCTCTCGAGACATGACCAATGACTATGGATCCCTCCAGAATGTACAAGCCATTCTTCCTTCTGCCTTTGACAACCACAAAATCTCTAGAACACACCCTCATCACTCCATCTTTGACTTTTGTGGTGTAACCTCCAAGATCAAATGAACTTATTGAAATTAAATTTCTCTTCAGTTCAGGCAGATACCTCACATCCTACAGCACCATCTCCTGGTTATCAAACATCTTCAGCCTTATAAACCCCACTCCTTGCACACGACAAGCCTTGTTATTGCCCAATAACACATTACCATGCTCCTTCTGATCAATACTCTTAAAGAACTCCTTCACCGGGCACAGGTGATAGGTGCAACCAAAGTCCATGACCCAACTCCTTTAAGAATCTTTAGACGAAGCCACCAGAACACCAGCAGATTCATATCCCTCATACGCCTCTACAACATTAGTAGTTTCCTGTGATCGGAAAACCTTTCCCTTCTCTGGACAGAACTTCTTGATATGTCCAATCTTCTAACACTTGAAACATCTCACCTGTTTCACACCTTTTGGCTTCGACTTCTTCCCATTTCCAACTTGCTTCTTCCATTTCCCTTTCACTGAAATCAGCCCAGATGCCACCTCCTCAGTTGCCTTCGAATCTTGGAGCTTTTGAAACTCCTTGGTTCGAATTGACGTCACAACCTCCTCTAGCGTGATCACCTGATCTTTACAATAGAGCAAGGCATCCCTAAAATGCTCGAAGGTTCTTGGAAGCGCATTCAGAAGAATAACAACTTTATCTTCATCTTCCAACCTCACTTCAATATTCTCTAGATCGTCAACAATCTTCTTGAATCCTGCAAGTTGCTCCCCTATGGTTCTTGATTCTGTCATCTTGAACGAATAGAGTTGTTGCTTCAGACACAACCTATGAGCCAGTGATCTCGTCATGTACAAGGATTCAACTTCGCCCATATTCCAGTCGCAGTCTTTTCCTTCACAACCTCCCTCAGCGCCTTATCACCTGACTCAATATGATTGCGCTTCTTGCTTTATCCACCATTTTTTTCTTCTCTTCTTGCGATATTGCAACACCCATGTTCAACTCACCCTTTAACGCTTCATCGCATCCCTCCTGTATCAAGATAGCCTTCCATTTTGATCTTCCACATCCTAAAATCATTAGAACCATTGAACTTCTCAATATCGAACTTGGTTGCCATCGCTTCTGGAGTTTCTTGATTCATAGTCCCATGGTGGCGCCAATTGTTGGGTTCGAGCGTGAAACGGAGAAACAGAAAACCCAGGAAACCCACAGAAGAAAGAACAAGAGAGAAAACACAAAGAGAAAAATGATCTGAATATTTCAAGATTGAATTAATTGCAAAACACAGAAGTTGGTTACAATATATAACCAACTCAAACAACAATAACAAACATAAAAGAATGACTGAACGATCATTCGCATAAGACCATTCAGTTATTAACATCAGAAAGTCAAACACAGACCGAACACAAGTTAAAGACCGAATAATTACAATAAATTTAAACAAATAAGACCGAAGATAATCAATATGAGATAAAAGGTCAAAGATGATAAAAGACTCTAACCAACATTATTTGATCTGTGTTTTGAACGGTATGAAATTCGAACGGTATAAAATTCTAAGAAGTGTGAAATATTGAATGTTGAAATCAGGTGAATTTCGACAATATGGTGCGTGATTTATTTTCATTGATTTTGACAGTAGCTAACTTTTTGTTTTGACACATGTTTATAATGCACATTAAACACTGTAATACCGTTGATTTATTTATTTAATTTGGGTTGATGATTAAATGTACGAAAATGTTAGCTTTTATGTTGTGTTATTAATTTACTCTTAAATTTTAGCAAACTTTCGAAAAGTTGTGCATTAAATTGCTTTGAAGTGTTAACACGTTAAAATATTTGGGAAAATTTTTTTTAATAATTTTTTGACAATAAATATATATATATATATATATATATATATATATATATATATTAGTTTATGATTGATTATTTTAAATATTTTTTAAATATAAATTCAAATAAATTAATAAAATAATAACACTTATCTTATTGTAAAAAAATTCTTTAAAAAAAATTGTTAAAAAATACATTTTGAAGTGCTTATGTTTATTGTATAAAGATTTTAAGCAACAATGTGGGTCATTATTAACTTTTGAATTAACACTGACATTTTTACTGACTGACAAATAATTGGGAGAAGGTATGGTGAAGTTGGAAAGTGGTGCACTACTCCATCTTTGATACAAAATCACATCAAATCCTTTATACACTGAATTTTTATTTTATCTATAAGAAATGATACTTTTACACATTTAATTTTTATATAATATAATTTTTTAATTTTTTTAAATTACAAAAATTTAAATTTTTTTAAGATCATTTTGCTCTCATTAAATATATTAAATAAATATCAATGTGGATTATATTTATTTTTTTCTTTTTATTTATATAGAGTATACATTTTACTTATTTTCTTATCAATTATATAATTTAGTTGAATATATTTTTAAATTTAAATTTTGGTATAAAATTAAAATTTACTTTTATTATAATTTAATATATTTTAATTTTTAAATTTTAAAATAAATATATTTTTTTAATCAGCAAGATAATTTTTTTATATCTTAAAATCATATAAATCGAAACATGTTAAATATAAATAATTTTAAAATATATTAAAATAAAATTAATAATTTTTTATAATTATTATATTTATTTACTTTTAAAATTTAAGAACTAAATGATGTCAATTGAAAAAAATAACAAATTTTATCAAAATTTAAGACTAAAAGCATGTTTTATCCTATAATTTATCTAGTATTTTTATTTTTTATTTTGTTGTGTATCCATAATTTTTCTAGCTACATCTGGTATTGTTTTGGAATTGTTTAATTTGTTAAGTTGCAATAATCTCTTATCCAGCCACAAATTCTTAATCTCACAGACACCACCGCCTCGCTCCAAAACCCTCTTGTCTCCCTACTTCAAATCTCCAAATGACGGAAACCACCAAAATCCGTTTCGGCTTCATCGGCTGCGCCGGAATTGCGCGCAAAATCTCCCGCGCGGTCGCGCTCGCGCCAAATGCCGTCCTTCAAGCCGTCGGGAGCCGCTCCCTCGACAAGGCCCGCGCCTTCGCCGCCGCTAATGGCTTCCCCACCGGCGCCAAGGTGTACGGCTCCTACGAGGCCGTCCTCGACGACCCTGAGGTCGACGCCGTCTACGTGCCGCTCCCCACCAGTCTGCACTTGCGCTGGGCCGTGCTCGCCGCCAGCAAGAAGAAGCACGTGATGCTTGAGAAGCCAGTTGCTCTTAATGTTGCTGAGTTCGATGAGATAATAGCGGCGTGCGAATCCAATGGGGTGCAGCTCATGGACGGTACCATGTGGATGCACCATCCCCGCACCTCGAAGATGAAGGAGTTTCTCTCCGATGTAAACTGTTTTGGCCAGCTCAAATCGGTATGAACCTATTTTAACTTCAATTTTGCTTTTTATAGGCCTAATTTTTCAGCTTTTCTAATTAAACACCTCTCAAACACCAAACACCAATTACATGATAATTCTTAGGCTGAATCAACTCCAAAATTAAAATTTTATTGTCTAATGCTTAGGCCTTAACAATGGTATGATTTGGTTGCATATTTAAAACTTTCTCTGTTGTACCTTTTCATCTAAACTTGATATGCTTCGTTATTCTGGTTCTCTATCAACTGTTTTACATTGTTGAACATCCATTTCTAAAGGTTTGTTTTTTCATCTATAGATTTTTTCGGTGGTTTTAATCTCAGACCTCTTAAGTAAATAAGGAACTCTAAATAATGTGACCAATGACAATCTAAGTAGATGACATTCCTTAGATATCCATGTACTGCATTGACACATTGTTTGGTTTTTACTTTTCCAGATTCGCAGCAATTTTACATTTACTGTTAGTTCGGATTTCCTTGAGAATGACATTCGTGTGAAGCCAGATCTTGATGCTCTTGGTGCTCTTGGTGATGAAGGTTGGTACTGTCTAAGGGCAATACTGTGGGTTGCCGAATATGAACTACCAAAAACCGTAATCGCCTTGCGCAGCCCTGTGCATAACCAATTTGGGGTGCTATTGGCATGTGGGGCCACTTTGTACTGGGAAGATGGAAAAGTAGGAACCTTCTATTGCTCCTTCTTAGCCAACATGACAATGGATATAACTGCTCTTGGGACAAAAGGAGCATTACATGTTCATGACTTCATTATCCCTTATGAAGAGAAGGAAGCATCATTTTTTGCAGCTACAGAATCAGGTTTTGATGAAGGTGTTACAAAGTGGGTTAATCAGCCAAAAGCGCATGTAATAAAAACTGACATACCTCAGGAGGCTCTTATGGTGAATGAGTTTGCCCGTTTGGTGGCAGATATCAAATTCAAGAACGCAAAACCCGAGAAGAAGTGGCCAACAATTAGTAGGAAAACTCAACTCGTAGTGGATGCTGTAAAGGCTTCAATTGATAGGGGATTTGAGCCTGTTCAGATTCAGGAGTGATGTGTATGAACCATGGTCAGTCAGTGTTCCTGCTCTGCATCACATAAACAATCTCTGTTTATAATGATAAAACTAATTTGGTTATTTTATATTTTTATTTTTAAATCTATTATATCAATCAAATTATTTTTAAACTTTTACTGACATTCTTTTTATTTCTTTTCAATTTTTACTCTCTTATAATTTAAATAATCCTCCTTTTTACTACCTTTCTCTTCCATTGTTTTCTTTTTTTATTCTCTAATCTAAATGGAGAATTAATATTATGTAGTTCAAACTACTCTAACATTCAAACAACTCCAACATAAGATTATAAAGTGTCTTAACATTCAAGTCTCATCTTAGTCTTTGTCTCAAATATTCATTCAGTCAAGTTAGAGACATCTACAAAAAATAGATATTTCGATGCAGAGACAATAATTCTTCAATAATTATAGTAATTATAATAGTTAATATACAATAAATATAATTATTTTTAAATTTATAGTTTTTAAGATAGATTTTAGATTAATGGTAACTTAATAAAAGTCCAAAGTAATCATATTTATTTTAAATGATAAGTTAATAAATAATCATATTTTGTTTTAAATGATAAATTAATAAAAGTTCAATTATTAATAATCATATTGTTTCACACTTTGGTCTTCGCTTGTTCAGTGTTTACCTTCTGTCAAAATCTTTCCTTGTCAATGTTTCAAACTGTTTGGGAATACATATTAAAGATATTTTAATGTTTAAGTTAGTAATTAGTTCGGACGCTAGTCAAAGCAAAGTTTTAAATTCACAATAAATGTGATTATTTATCTTTTGTTTTTGACTTCTATTTACAGGTTTTGAGATGGACCTAGGATTAGTATAAATCTAATCATGATCGAATCTCGGTCCATTATATACTAATTAACACTTTTTCTTAACCTTGATTTGTAGTAACTTTTGAGAGATGTTTTACTGTTGAGATTATCTGTTTGACCCTTACTCATGTTCGGCTGAGCGACCCGTGTCTTGCATTGCCCAAATTCACGGGTCCAGACATATGTGACCGTTCACCCCTTTTCAATGGCTCTTCTTGGTCAGTCTTAGCAACAAGCCGTCTAGCCATACAGTATACAGGCCCCCTAAGCTCTACACAATTGTAGTTAACATTAGGATTTGGTATACAGAGTTAGGGACAACTGCCTTCTTGCATGGTTTGGTGGAATGTACGTCCTGACATCTTTTTGAAATGGTGTTCATGACGGGAAACACATGTCGTTGTGTCACATGCTTTACAAAAGTGGCAGGATCACGTCATCTGGACCATTGATCGTAGTGTAGATCAACAGTGGCGATGCCTTGGCGATTTTTTGAGATTTTTTCTATAAATAAGGGGAGTGTAACATGTCATTTTCTCCAATTCCTTCCTATTCGCTCTGCCTACCGTTCGATTATCTTCATTTTCTTTAAGGTAATAATAATGAGCATCGTTCAGCTTTGTTCGTTTGAGGAGTCATTGGGGAGGTTTGTTGGCGGAGGTGGTTGGCCTTCGTCTCCAAACTCTATGTCTTCGTCTTTCTTTAAGACAACTGAGCAGGAAAACAGTTCAGTCAGTCTCTCACCCACTATATATACTGATTGAGCTATTTCGGGAACTACAGTTAGTCTCCACATTGGAGGAGTGAAGGTGAATGGTCAAAACGAAGGGGAAGAGCCCAAGCAAAAACTAGCTCACTCCCCAAAAAGTAGATGAGCTCACTCCCTATATGTCCTAAAGGTTTTTTCAAAGACCTAACTCTGATACCAAATGTAACGTCCCAAATTTCAGAGTGTTACAGGTTATTCAAAAATTAGTGAATTTTAAAACTTTATCATCATGCTGAAACGTATTTTCAAAACCTTAGCATTCAAACATGCATAATTTATTAAAAACATAATAGTTCCAAAACATTTGTCCATTTAAAATGACAGAAAATAAAACAACTTCAATTACATTGTCTTAATGTTTAACCTTTAAAATTCCAAGTTTGTCCCCCATGATCTATTAAATCTATCATGTCTCAACACCATTTGCAACATCATCTGGTTACTATATCACATTATACGGTCATCGCCGTTAATATCATTCACAACATACAAACCCAAACACACATGAGGTAAGCTACCATTAAACAATCATAATGATTATATCAATCATAAACAATTACCTCATACATAGTAGTAATAACAATAGACTAATTCTCTAACATCAATAATTCAATCATAATGAATTACTCGATCCCCTTTCCTCTTGCAAAGTGTTGGTTTAGTGTTGGTGTGAACAACTTGGAACAAGAGAGATAGGTCCGAAACTACGGTGGAGGACCACTCAAATCATCTTGTTTTGGTAAACAGAAATGGTGCGGTGAAGTACAGAAGTTGGCATACATTTATAGTGGTGGTTGGTAAAGGCACAAGTTTTCTTTAATTGACAGGTGGTGTAGAGCTAATGGGTTGATCATGATTTCGGTTGAGGGAATGTATGAGTGGTTATTGTATTGGTTGTTATAGTCTTATTATGTATTGATGTGATGGAATTGTAATAAAGGCTTAATGATTGTGATATAAATGTTATATCAGTGATTTAGTGTTAATTCTATTAGCTCACCCTTGCATGTTGTGGTTATGGTTTAAATCTACGATGATCGTAAGACTCGTGTTGTTATATGGGAGTAGATAATGTTACAGATAATCCAACGGATGCTTAAAGTGACGAGGACACTAAGAGACTGAAGATTTTATTTCTTTTGGTTATTTTGAACATGGTTGATTGTTACTAAATATTGACGGTTTAATGTTTTGTTTCGAATGTAAACGGATGCTTCAATTTAAAGGACGTTTAAAGAATTAGAATTTTTGTTTACTAGTTTAATTATTTGATGTTCAAAATAATAAAAAGAAAATAGCTTGTTCAGAACGTCTTGATTTAGGATGTTACATTTTTTGCACGATATGGATGTTATAGGAAAAGTCATCCTCCACTATGAGGTATCACATCATTACATTGCGTTGGATTTTTAGTGCTTCAAAGGTTGTTAAGAAGTCAATATAACCTTTGTTGTGGACCCTTTCTCTAACGAAATTAAGGAGAGGTTATGGATAGGGTTTGATCAAGTTGGTCGGGATGTCTAACTTTTCGAAGGTGTGCCCTAATCAATGTGGATTTTGTGAACTCACTAGTTGGCAATTGTTGTTGCGGCGACTATTGGGTCGTCCTGATATGGGTTTTCTATATGAAAATCTTCATCAGTGAACGTTATACGAGGTAACCTTCATGGTAAGAACTGGCTCACCGAGTTGATACTTCTCTGGCATCTTTTTTATGCTTCTCGAGAGCTTTCCTCCTCTTAAGAAGCATCCTACAATGGTATGAATGCTTACCCTCACTTGAGGCGGGTTGGGTTGTGCTTGAATGATTTGGCTTCGAACTATAGGTTGTGTAGGAGGTGGAGTAGGCTAGAGAACCTTGACAGGTTGTTGAGAATCGGGACTTGGGCTCTAGACCACGATGTTAGGCTGACACTTAATGTGTTAAAAGAATCCATTGAGTATGGTGGTAGCATATATTGGGTAGGCCTATATCGGATAGGCCTTTAGGTTGGTTAGGTTAGTTGTTCCATCCTACTTGAGGATTTTGATGAATTCCCTTTGGGATGATGGTCCGGGCTACCTTTGACATGAAAGGATGGAAGTTCTCAATGTTAGGTGAGCATGGGTAGTCGACCCTATCTTGGAAATTCAGGCGTTGAGGGGTGTCTCGGAAGTCTGACATCCTTCACAATTTAGTCATTTACATGGATGTTCTTTTGAGACTTGTTGACTCTCTATTCTGTTAGGGGTTGAGGTGTTACCGTGTACTATGATCTCATCTTGCATGGCAGGGTCGACCACGAGTCTCCATGGTTTTGTGACCGGTTGACTTGCTTCGAGCTCTTTTGGATGTGTCGAATAAACTGACTTCGACTCTCTCAGTTGACCTACTCCAAGCTCTTCTTAGGCCCTATGATTCATATGATAAAAACGATAATATAAACGTTAAAATCAAATAATATCAATAAAATAACCATTTACTGTATATATATATATATATATATGTAATTAGTGTAATAGTCAGAATATGTGATAACTTACTTGATACACCAAATATTCTGTAAATTTATGATATTAAAAAATATTATGATGCAATTATCTATCAAGATTTGGTCACATATATAATTAATATATAAACATTTACGCCAACAAATATTTTTTAGAATAGCTTTCAATCATTTTAGGTAAACAAAATTGAATAAACTTTGTTAGACCATATAGTATGTATAATAATGATTGATATAGTGATACTATATATTTCAATGGATTTCAAATTAGAACGAGAATTAAAAATAATAAACCTAGATTTTTTTTAATATACCACTTAGCTTAACTCATATAATATATATATATATATATATATATATATATATATATATATATATATATATATAATGGTAATTCTAAAATTTATTATAAACAAAAATTTTAGGATTTGTGACTCCCAATAGATTGATTTTCATAGAAATAATATATTGTGGGATCTTTTCCATTTGGTTATGAAACTACAATGCCTCACATTTGTTGAACTTTGCGTTAATAGAGAAAAAAGCCACCAACCTAGTTGAATTAATTAGATTTTTACAAATCATGAACTGTCAATAAATACCACCTACTTTGATTTTGACATATAATGAAGTGTTACTTCATTGTGTTTGTATATTGAGCTAATTAATTGAAGCAGCATTGCCTCATTGGATGAAGTTTTGAAAGAATGATCATTTGGGACTTGTAGTTTTTAATAAAAATAGAAACAAGGAACATGGTTATTGTTGAGATTTATCTGAAAGGTAACAAAAATGGGATATTGAAAACTGTTTCATTAAAGATGAAATTTGATGTGAAAGGGTATGAATTGATTGAGTAACGAAATAAAAATGTCTAAATGTCACTTGAAAACTTTACCGAATTCAAGTATAATTACTTTCACGATTTTGCACCGAGTGGAAATAGCATGTAAAATTGTTTCTTCTTATGATCAACATTAGACATTTTTTATTTCGTTACTCAATCAACATTAGACAAAATAACACTAATCAACAATTAATGATCGATAATGAGCTTTCTTTTCTATAATGTGTTTCCTTAAGTTGCCAAAGTTTCAGAGTTATATTCGTGTTGTTTTCCAGCAGACATTATCCAAAATTAAGAAAGAGTATTTCTTTTTTTAAAAAAAATCTTTTACGAAAGAGCGTATTTTTATCTCACATAAATCTACGTTGCATGATGTTATACACTTATTTGAAATTATATATAATTTGATCCCTCAGGTTTTAATTATTAGTAATTTTGTTCAATTTTATGTTAATAGAAATTCAGATACCAAAATTACTAATAACTAAACATTAAGCCATTAAAATTAGGCTTAATAGCACTGTTAGTCTTTATTTTCGTCAACTTTGTTCGACGTAAGATTTATTTTTTTTGAATGTTCAATGTAGTTTCTTATATTGTAATTTATGTTCAATTTGTCCTTTTGACTAACTAAGTTCAAATCGTTAACAACAAAATGTCCACCAGCACCAATTAGTGAATTACATAGCAGTTATTGGTTGATGTGAACACATCACCCTTGACACGTCATCATCATCTCCTATCTCCAGAAACCTTAATTTCCTTACACAAAAACCTTAACCACCACCTCACCCTAGCCACCGCCACCACGCTCACGGCCAACTACCATCTTTGCACCTCCATCATAAGAGATTTTGAAACCCTAATAAGAAACCTTTTGCGAACATATCACGCATTGGCCGCGTTGTTGTTCCAAATCCTCCACCACAAGCATCGCGAAACAGAATCGCGAGTTCCTTGTACCTTTGAGCAACGTCGTCATGAAGCTTCTTCATTCTCCACCAGCCACCATCAACCTGGAATACAGAATATGAAAACCCACAAAACCAGAAATCTCCTTCAAACTAGAAGTACGATTCGCGCCGCAACGGTGAAGAGCCACCAACATCATCACCAACCTCTCGTGAGCGAAACACAAAGCTGAATCACGCAATCATCTTCAGTTGTCGCACCAACGCCTCTCTACAAGCTTCTCCACCGCGCTTTCTTCATTCACCTGCAGGAGAAAAACCTAGAAGCAAACCAACTATCACGAAGTTTACCATATCTACTGTGATGGAGAAACCCTATTCTCACGTGACGGCACTGGAGCAAGCTTTTCTCCAATCTGCAAATGCAAATCTGAAACCTTAATTTTTGGGTGAAGAAAAGGGTTGTCACATGTCAAGCCCTCACTGGCACGACCATCCTTACTCAACCCTAGTCCTAGCCACGTTAGCCAATAACTACCATATAATTCACTAATTGCTGTTGTGGACATTTTGTTGTTAACGATTTAAACGTGGTCAGCAAAAAGATCAAACTGAACATAAATTATGAAATTAGGAACTACATTGAACATTAAAAAAAATGAGTCCTACATCGAACAAAGTTAACGAAAATAGAAACCAATAATTGTATTAAGTCTTAAAATTATATAAAAAAAAGTAAAAATAAAAAATACGATAAAATATAAGATCCAAAACTATAATTAAATTTCTATTCAAACCCTTTTATGTTAACAAAACCATAAAATATTTAAAAGTATAAAAAATACAATTGTTAAAGATCTCTTGTTATAATTTAGAAATAACACAAATTTATAATATATAAAAAATGAAAAATTTATTTTATAAGTTAATTTTTTAAAATTAACTTAAATTTAAAGTTTACTTCATCACATAATATCATATCATATTAATAAGTTAAAATCACACTCCAATAAAATTTATTGGATGTATAAACTACCATTTAATCATCCATAACTATTTAGTTAAACCTTCAAGATAATTTTTGAAGTAGCTAAAATTGTAATAGTTTAAAAAATTTAGTCTTAAGAGTTGTTAAGGTGTTTAAATGATGAGATCATGTTATTTTAATATTAAAATAATTAAAAGTATAAATAAAAATTTCATTATGTGTTTAATTACTTAAAACACAAACCATTTCTCTAGAACTTGTTCTCCAAGTCCTCATTACTTTCTCTCTTTGAGTTCTAACCATAGTCATCTCATTGAAGATCGGGAAGTGCTTAGGTGATCATGACAACAAGATCTTCATCTTCATCTCATCAGTTTTTTTAAAAGAATAAGTTAGTTTATACTCTTTTCTTGAGTTGTATTCTCTTCCATGCATATGAACAATTTTATGTCGCATATGTCTCCTTAGCTTTACAGTATGTTCACTATTGATTAGTGGTTCTAATCGCATACCCTAATCATGATTTTATGATATGTAGGTATAAATGGAGTTCTCTGAGCTAAGGGAGTGATTGTTGATATCTTAGAACTGTTAGAGTTCCAATCAGGCAAGGGAAGCTGATTGTGCGTTTATAAAGTCTTAGTAACTTGTTAATCTGTTTTGATGTGCTTTAATTGAAGTGAAGTTGATTTGGGGTGGTATTGAATAGATAACTTGCTGTAATATGATTATATGGTAGTAAGAGTACATAGAATTAGACTAAATGTGTATCATCTGAGTTGGAAGAGCATTGTTGTCAACATTTGTTGATTGTTAACTATTTTAATCACTTGAGATGATGTTGTGAGGTCATAATTGGTTGAAGTCTATTGTTACTTCTTGATGTAGTGATAACGGTCTAAAAATCGTTATTTTCATGCTTGAATATGATATCAAAACACACCTTTTGTGGCTTAGAATGAGCTTATAATCAAGTAAAACACTTAGTTGAGTCATGTGAGAGTCAAAAGTTGGTTATAGAGATATTATGTTTGTTTTTACATTGTTTTGCAGGGTTTTGATGTGAATTGAAGATGGAAGTGAAGCAAGCTGGACTTAGACTCATGAAAGAAGAAGAAAAAGGATGAAAAGAAGAGTCAAGTGAACCACTAAGCGGCCAAATCCAACATTGAGCGGCCAGAGCGATTAGAGGCAAACCGCTCAACAGTTTAACTGACCGTTGAGCAGTAGCGCGGCTAGAGGGAAACCGCTGAGCAGTTATCTATTGGGCTTGGGCTTAAATTCTATTATTTTTTTGGTCTATAAATAGACCCAGTGCGATTCCCAAAGCAATCTTTTGGCAGACAAAGACGTCCAGAGCAGTTCCACACACCTTGGAGGAGGTTCCTTGGATGCTTAGGCTCCAATATACCAAATTTAGGGTTTATTCTTCCATTCTTTCATTATTTTTCATCTAGATTCACCATGTCAATGGTGAACTAAACCCTTTATTGTTGGGGAACAATGTAATCTTTTGAAACTCTCTTATGTCAAAATTCTTATCTTCTTTATATGCTTGCATATGCTTACTTTATCAATTGTTGGGTTCCTTACCTTTGCTTAATGCTTTTATTGTTTAACACATTCAGTAAATTTTGTTTGTCTTTATTGATACAGAGACGTACAATAATGTCATGAACTGGGGAGAATTCCTTGATTATGCTAATACCGCGCAGAGATACAGGTAGGACGATCAATTGTATTTTGCTTCCGTTTATCATGCATTATTAGTTAATGGGGGAGGCTAGAGATAGCAAGCTAGTAATTAGTAATATGTTCTTTTCGCCAAGAGATTGAGTTTAGGATAGACTAAGAAAGTTTGCATGACAGTATGATAAATAAGCAAAGTAGATAAGAAGAGTAAATATAAGAGGGTGGATAAGATGAAATTGTAAACCCCAACAACTCCATTCATCCATAGTTTCTTCTAGCCAATTGATTCACTGCATTTTGCATGCTTATTTTCGTCCTTTGCATACAAAACCTAAAATTAATTTCTTTTCTCAAGCCTTATGCGATCTCTTTACATGAAAGTTAAGGCCTAAGAGTCCTTATATTACTTGATAACGATCTGGTACACTTGTCAGAGACTTAACATGTAGTTAATAAAGTTGAGTTTTAGGCTATTTTCATGTCCACTTGGGAGGTTTGATAGGTGTAAATTTAAAAGATTTGATTTGGGAAGAAGTTAAATGTTTGAGGTTTATTTTTGAGTCATTTTTTTTCTTGTTTAGCCACTTAGATCACTAAAATCTTGTTTGTAAGATGTAGAAGTTAAGTTGTGAGCTTTTGAGTTGTTGGTTTGATATCGTGAATCTCATTTCTGGCAAAATAAGCAAATTGGTACTCAATTTCAGTTATAAACATGTTTTGAATCAATTCTAGTGTCAAGGATACCAATTTGGTTATTTAGATAGGTCTAGGACGCAACCAAATAAAAAATAAAAGTTTGTTGTAATGAAAAATGAAAAACTAATAGGGATAATTGATTATCTTCCTTGATAATCAATTATTTAATTCATAAGTTCATCTTTGCTTAAGAACTCTTTGGAATAATTGACTATCTTACTTGATAATCGATTATTTTAGTTAGAATTTTATCTTTGCTGAAAGAATTCTCTAGGGTAATCGATTTTTGGGTGAGGTAATTAATTATCTCAAAAGAAAATCACTAGCCACTCTATTTTTGGCCTTTTATGTTAAATTTCTTGATTTTAATTTCTTGTTTGGTTTTAAGTTGGTAATTATGATGTTATGTACCATTGTCATAAGTTATGAATGTCCTGTGAATGATTGATAACGGTTGAAAATATCGTTATCTGTGATGTAATTTTGATATTAAATGCACCCTTTTTGACATAGAAACTTGCTTTAACTCATGCTTTTGCTTTAGTTTTGTGAATAAAAGAGTTGAGGTTATACTGTATGATTTTATGACTAAATTCCCTTAATTATGTAGGCTATTGGAATGAATTGAAAGAAGAGTCAAAGTATCAAATGGTTGGAGTGCATAAAAGTCAACTAGAATGCGGAAAAGTCAACCAGAGTGTAGAAAAGTCAACCAGAATGCAGAAAAGTCAACCATAATGCATAAAAGTCAAGCAGAGTATAGTTTTAGCACCGAAGGTGGCGTTGAGCGGGAGTTTTGTACCGCTGAGCGCCAATTTTTTTCTCTTTCACGCCTGAGTGCCACCGCTAAGCGCCATTTTAGTGTTGCACCTACCGTTGAGCGCCATTTTGGCACTGAGCGCTGACAATGCGTGTTTTGGGCCAATTTTTTGTTATTTTTGTGATCTGTTTTGGGCTTGGACCCATATTCTGTTATTTTTCTGCCTATTTAAAGACCTGAACGTCTTAGGGTTTGTATCTTTTGATGGCTTAAGCACATAAACACTTTTTTCACCCCTTTAGGGGCAAATTTGGGGATGCGGGAGCTCTCATCTTCTCTTTCTAGGGTTTCTATCTCTTCCATTCCATTGTATACCCAGTTCTTCTATGACGGTGGAAAACTAATCTCATTTGTTTATTAGGGAAGATGTAACCTCTAAACTCTCTTGTATTTAATTGATTTATATTATATATGCTTTACTTCATTAATTGTTAGGGCTTTTCCTCTTTGCTATTTGCATGTTTTGTTTAACTCATTCAATTGCATGATCATTGATTTTGTCGATATGGACACATATGGGAAAATCTAGAACTGGGAAAATTCTCCCGGAAGCAATATTACCTAGACATAGGGATAGGAGGATCGATTGCCTTTAAGCTTATGTGTGAATGTAATGCATGATTAGTTGCTATGGATACAGACATTGTTAACTAGTAATTAGGAGTAGGCTTTCTTCACCGAGACATCGGGTTTAAAGTAAATTAGAAAGTTACATTAACATTAATGAAAAAGATGAATTCGTTTATGCATGAGAGTGATTAGGTGAAATCTAAACCCTAACAACATATTCATCTCATATTATCAACATCATTTAGTCACTTTTGTGTTTAGCCTCAATTGATCAAATTGCATTCATGTTTATTTTTTCGCACGTTGCATTCAAAATCCCCAAAATATTGTTCTTATAGTCTGGTTAAGCAAAAGAAAATTTTTTTAGTGCCATAAGTGTCTTGGGAAAACGATACTTGGATTAACCGTTTATATTACTTAATACGATTCACTACACTTGCCAAAGTCTTAACAGGTTTTTGGTGCCGTTGCCGGGGACTCATGGTATAACTATTCTATTTGTGTGATTCTTAACTGATTAGACTTTATCTTTCGAAAAAAGACGAAAGAATATATCTTTTACTATTTTTATTTTTTGGGCTAATTGTGTGCTCTAGTGCAGTGTTCTTTGGTTTATGCATGATAAAATTTGTACCAGGTGCACAAGATCATTAGGACCTCTCTTTTTAGGTTTGGAAGTAGAGAAGACTGTAAGTAGTAGATAAAGAAGATAGGTAATGAAGAAGACATATAAGAATGGAGAATTGGTTCACCAACACCCTGATGTGAAAAGTGATGAACCCAAACCTGGCACAATAGTGAAATTAAAGAATATGTTATAGGTTGTCAAGACTATCAAAGGAAACAGAGTTCTTGAGATTAAGGCTCCTTATTCTAAAAGAGTAAAGTTGGTGATAAGAAAATTTTCGAGATTTTGTGGGTGTCATGAAGGAAGGAAGAACGCCAACATAAAAAATCTGGATTGGGCTTAAATGGGTCAAGCTAGTGACGTTAAAGAAGTGCTTGCTAAGAGGCAACCCAGTTTCTGACTTTTTCTTTTTAATTAATTATTTGTGTGGTTTGAATTTTTTTTTTTGCAATAATGACAACATCTACTGATGGATGTTGTACATCATTTATTAAGGGATGGTAGGAGGACTCAGATGACAACATCTACTGATGGATGCTGCTATGATGAGGATGATGAATGATAGAATGTACTGATGGAGGTTAGGGGATTAAGCATATACTGATGGATGCTATGTTATGCAAGTAGGCATCTACTGATGGATGCCGAGGAAGATGAGAAAGATTGGTGTTTACTGATGGATGCCGATGAAGATAAGAAAGATTAACATCTACTGATGGATGCTATGTGATTAGACATCTACTTATGGATGTTACTGACAACATTTACTGATGAATGCTACTAGGTTAAAGCATCTACTGATGGATGCTATGATGATGAAGATTCAGATGATAGTATCTAATGATGGAATATTGTTATAGAAGAGGCTGCCAATGAGAGATAACATCTACTAACGGATGCTATAATATCAGGATTTGTTTTATTTTTATGCTTATTTGAATTTTGTTTCTAATAAGCTATGCACTTGGTTGAAAGAATAGCTCTACAATAGTTGATATTATGTGATGAACTGCTTTGTGATGAGTAATATTGTCTTGTGTTGCTCTACTGCTTAAAATGCATGGTTGAGTTAATGTTTGAATTAGCTATTAAGCACAGATAGCGGTTGCTCATAATTTTTTTAAAAAGATGCAGGGTTTCAATTGTGATTGATATGCTTGGCAGGATGTATACTAATTATGGAACTTGAATTAACCTGTGAGAGGATTGGACTCCAGAGTTTTATTGTTGGATGCTATTGCTTTGGAATCATAGTTGATTTTGCCTAAGTTTTTTTGTTGAACTACTTTCTTGCATGTGTCATATGATCAAGGCCATTTGTTCTTCTCTCATATAAGCCAATGCAATTTTCAAACCCAACAAAAGAACAATGTTTGTTCCATCCTTTGAACCTTAAGCCTAAATTTGTTAAGAAAAATCCCTTTTGAAATCTTTAACTTGAGTTGAGTTGAGAATATTTGTATGATATTGATAAAGGTTCAAGTTTGGGATTGTTGGGAAATTTGAAAAAAAAAAAGAAAGAGAATATGCATTGAGCTAAGTGTTGAGCAAGTATGATAAAGAAAAAGAAAAGAAAATAGAATGAAAGGAAAGAAAAGCTTAATGCCAAAAAGGGGAAAGTTGGGAAGAGTGAGATTGGTTTGTTTAACTAAAGGATTTTGTGATCCAGAAAAACCAGTTTTCTTCTTAGCCCAGTCACGTTATAAGCCCTTGTGATGATAAATTGTTTGTGCATGTGTTTTGATGTGTTTAAATGAATGGCAAAATTGATTTATGTGACATTGTGATAGTAGAGTGAAAGAGACACTAACACCTCACTATACACCTTTGAGTTTGAGCGAAACATTTTTGAGTGCTTGAGTTATACACTTTTGAGTTCTTGAGTGAAACACTGCCTTTGGTGAGGAATGGTTCCATGCATTAAAGAGAAGCATATTTTTTTAGCTATTGATCAATCATCTTTTTGCATCTGTTGTGTATATATTGTTGTGTGAGTACCATAATTGAAGCTTAATTGGCTAAGACATCATTATTTCTTGATTGATCTTTCTATGATGTGCATACATGAGTGATTTACTTGTCTTAGAAAAAAATGCTTTTTAATGTGCTTTTGCTTTAGTTTTGTGAATAAGAGAGTTGAGGTTATACTTTATGATTTTATTACTAAATTCCCTTAATTTTGTAGGCTATTGGAATGAATTGAAAGAAGAGTCAAAGTATCAAATGGTTGGAGCGAAGAAAAGTAAACCAGAATGCAGAAAAGTCAACTAGAATGCAGAAAAGTCAACCATAGTGTAGAAAAGTCAACAAGAATGCAGAAAAGTCAACCATAGTGCAGTTTTAGCACCGTAGGTGGCGCTGAGCAACAGTTTTGCACTGCTGAGCGCCAATTTTTTTTCTATTTCACGCTTGAGCGTCAGTTTAGTGCTGCAGCTACCGTTGAGCACCCGTTTAGTTCCGCACCTACCGCTGAGCGCCGACAATGAGTGTTTTGGGCCAGTTTTCTGTTATTTTTATGATCTGTTCTGGGCCTGGACCCGTCTTTTGTTATTTTTTTGCCCTATTTAAAGACCTGAACGTCTTAGGGTTTGTATATTTTGATGGATTAAGAACATAAACACTATTTTCACCCCTTTAGGGGCGGATTTGGGGATGTCGGAGCTCTCCTCTTCTCTTTCTAGGGTTTCTATCTCTTCCATTCCATTGTACACCTACTTCTTCTATGACGGTGGAAAACTAATCTCATTCGTATTACTTCATTAATTGTTAAGGTTTTTCCTCTATGCTCTTTGCATGCTTTGTTTAACTCATTCAATTGCATGATCATTGATTTTGTCGATATAGACACATACGGGGAAATCTAGAACTGGGGAAATTCTCCCGGAAGCAATATTACTTAGACATAGGGATAGGAGGATCGGTTGCCTTTAAGCTTCTGTGAGAATGTAATGCATGATTAGTTATTAAGGATACAAGACATTGTTAACTAGTAATTAGGAGTAGGCTTTCTTCACCGAGACATCGGGTTTATAGTAAATTAGAAAGTGAGACTAACATTAATGAAAAAGATGAATTCGTTTATGCATGAAAGTGATTAGGTGAAATCTAAACCCTAACAACATATTCATCTCATATTATCAACATCATTCAGTCACTTTGGTGTTTAGCCTCAATTGATCAAATTGCGTTCATGTTTATTTTTTCGCACTTTGCATTCAAAATCCCCAAAATATTGTTTTTAAAGTCTGGTTAAGCAAAAGCACATTTTTTTAGTGCCATGAGTCTCTTGGGAAAACGATACTTGGTCTAACCGTTTATATTACTTGATACGATTTAGTACACTTTCCAGAGTCTTAACAATGATAATGATGGATGTGTATTCAGTTTGAGTTTGTGATGAAAGGGATTCCATGGGAAAAATCCTGGTGTTGTATTTTATTGTAATGTATTGTTGTAGGAGCTCGGAAATAGGGGAATGTTTCTGACACTCCAATAGCCACCTAATCTCAAGTCGAGAGGGATGGTATTGTCGTGAGGAGTAGCAGGAGATCCTTAGTGTATGGTCAATTTGACCATAGGTGTTTGATGAATTAACCATATGTGTGGTGGTTTGGGTGGCATGTTGTTTCACCACACATGTGGATGTTCCCCAAGAGTTCGACACCAATTCAATATCTGAATGATCAAATCTATAGTCTAGATATATGGATATAAATTTGGTTGTCGTTGGAATTTGAGCATGAAATGGTTATATTCTGACTCGAAGTAATTGCATGTTTGAGTCTTTTAAAATTAGCTTACCATCTTGCCTGTGTTTTTTGTTTTGTTTGAATATTTCTCTTTGGCAATGATCACCAATTTGGTATGAATAGAGGAAGACACTTAAATGGAGGAGGTGTTAGTGATAAGTGTGTTGATGCTTAGATAGATAGAGTAGCTTGGTTTAATTTCACTGTTTTGAAGAACCTTTAGTTCTTTTGTAGATATTGTTAGTATAGGATATCTTGTATATATAAAGTTTGAATTATGGTTATATTTTGGATGGTTGTAATCATATTTTATATGTCTTCTTTAGTTAATTGTTCTTATTTATTGACGATGTGATGATTTCCTAATAGTATTAAAACTATAATTTTTGTAGTTGAGGACTTTATTACTCATTGATCAAGACCTAAGGCTATCTTTTGTTTTTGGTAGAACTTACATGAGTAGTGGAGGATATATGAAAGGTGAGTTCAATTTGGGTAGATAATATTTTGGTTGATCAAACATAAAGAATCATTCAAGATTTAAGTTGAGGTTAAGTTGTTTTGAGAGTAATGGCTAGACCAATCTACACTATTGAACACTAGGGCATTTAGCGCATAAGCAATGTTTTCCGATAGTTATGGTGTTAGGAATAGTATCTCAATCAAGTTTATGTGTTTATGATGAAAGAGAATGGGAAAAGCATTTTTTTTCTTTCTATCTAATGAGTGAATTTTCGATGATGAAAATTTTCTTGTATAGGAAAATTTAAAACACCAAAAAATAGTATTTTAGAAGCAGTGGTGGTTAAAAACAGTGAGATTCGATTATTTTAATATTAAAGGGTTTTAATATAAATAGTGTCGTTATGAACTAGTTTCATTATTTTAAATCACATAATCTCTCTAGAAACTAATTTTCTAGAGTTCTCTTACTTCTCTTTAAATGTTCTCGCTCCATATTTATCTGTTTGAAAATTAGAAACTGCCTAAGTAATCTTCGCGGCAAGATCTTCAAGTCTAACTGATCAGTTTCTGCAAAAGAGTAAGTTAGTCTTTCCTCTTTTTTTAGTCTGTTTTCTCTTCCTTTGCATGCACATCATCTGTGATTACATATGTCATATGAGTTTCCTATGCGACTCTACTGATCAGTGATTCTAACAATGTATCCTGATCATGTTTCTGTTGTTCGTAGATCAGGTAGTGTCCTTTGATTTATGGGAGGTGTTTAGGGTTCTATAAAGTGGTTCGGTCGTTTAATAGGTAAGGGAAGCTAATTACTGATTTTCATGTTGATAATGTGTAAACTAATTGTGTTGCATGCTTGATTTGGTTTGGAGTTGATGAATTGGTATATGGAATGGTTGAATGTGAGCTTGTTGAAATATCTCTATTTTATAGCCTGGTTATGAATGTGGAGTGAATGTGTTGTTTGGTATTGGAAGAGTCTTGTTGTGAGTGCTTGTAAAACATTAAATGTTTGATAACTTAAGTTTATGTACTTAAGATTATAATTGGTTGGAATCTGATGTTGCATATTGATGTAGTCAATAGGTAGAGATTTGGGTTGATTTTTAGTCTAGTTTGGCGGGTTTTGGTAGGTGAAAATCTAAAAGACTTAGTTTGGGAATAAATTGAATAAAGAGTTAGTTGTCTAAAAAATCTGGTTTGTAAGATGTAGAATTTGAGTTATGAGCTTTTGAGTTGATGGTTTGACCTGGTGTACCTTATTTCAGGCCAAATAAGCAAATTGGTATTCAATTTTAGTCCTAAACATGTTTTTGAATCAATTCTAATGTCAAGGATACCAATTTGGTCATTTGGATAGGTCTAAGGTGCAACCATATCAAAAAATCAAAGTTGATGTAAAAATTGATTAGAATTATCAATTATCTTACTTGATAATCGATCATTCGGGTATGAATTTCATCTTTGCCTAAATGTTCTCTAGAATAATCTATTATTAGGTTAGATAATCGATTTTCTTAGAAGAAATTCATCTTGGCCTAAAAAAAACTGAAATAATCTACTATCAAGTGAGATAATTGATTATCTCAGAAGAAAATATTTTTGACACCTTATTTATGATCTTTTAAATGTTTTCTTTGCTATTAATTACTTGTTTGAGTGAATTGTTTATTCTGATGTGATGTATCTGTATTGATGCTTATAAATATGTTCATGACATAAGATAATGGATGTTATGTATAGTCCATTATAATTATGAATGTCTTGTGAAAGGTAATGGTGGATATGTATTCGGTTTAAGTGTGAATTAAGTATGTTGTGAAAGAGATTCCACGGGGAAATCCTTATTGTTGTTATGTAGTGTGATATATTGAAGTAGGGACTGCAAGATTGGGGGATGATTTTGAAACTCTTAAATACTTCCAATCTCAAGTAGAGAAAGATGGTTATGTCGTGAAGAGTAACAAGAGGTCCTTAGTCTAATAGTCATGTATTAGTCATAAATGTTTGATAGATTAACCTTGGTGTGTGGTAGTTTGATGTGGGAGGGTTATTTCACCACACACGGGGAAAGTCCCCCATGAGTTCTACTTCAATACATGTATTTAGATGGTTAAGTTTAGAGGGAAGAATTGTATGACTTAGGATTCATGGTTTTATCTGTGTTATATGTCTAATTCTATGTGATATATGATTGTTTTTGTTACATTAGTTTACCCTTTTTTGTGTTTATTTGTCTGTTTTGTTTCTTCTTTTTTACGATGATCACCTTAACAGTGAGAGCAGAAGAGGATCTCTCCGATGAACATATGCTAGGAGGAAATGGAGCTAGTATAGGAAATTTTGTTGCGTTTTCCTCAATTTTTGTAATTACCTGTTACATTCTTGGTTTAGTGTAATATATCTTAGTAGTCAAGATACTATATATTGCTATTACAAGTTATATCTGAATATCTGAAATCTCATATACTTTCTTTGAGTTAACTACTTTGTATTATTGAAGATGTGACCAATTCAATGGTAGTAAAATACTATGAAAATTGGGTTATTACAATTTTATTTTAATATTAAAATAACATGGTTTGATCATTTAAACAATTCTTAATACTAAAATTTTTGGATTATTACAAAAATAAACATTAAAAAAAATAATGCATATATCTCCCTTGTAGTGTATTTTTTTGTTTTTCAAATACACCATATATAATCTGTCTAGACAGAGGACGTAGGCGTATATGATACTGTATTTGGTATTTGATCGTATCCATGCATGATAAGTATTAAATATTCCTATCTTACAATCATTTTTCCAAAATTTTCTTAAAAACAATTTCACCCATTAGAGAGCTATGACCTATATATGCACAAAACTAGCATAATTCGTTGAAGCATCCTCTTCACTCTCTTCACCGAATCTTCTCTTCGTAAGCCATTGCAAGTGAACTCAAATCATATTTAATGATAAAGATTAAAGATATGAAGTCAAATCATACTTAATGAAACTGATTAAGGCTATTCAACATACAATTTTTTCTATTAAAATCTGTTTCTCTTCCAAATGCTGATATAAATTTTCCCTCACAAATGCTGTAAAATAAGCATTTCATCTCATGAAAAAATGTGGCTTAGCAGGAAAATTATCTTCCTTCAAACTTTACTGTGTTTTTTCTTAGTTGAAATCAACTGCAAAAGACTGACTGAATACAAATTTGTTGTGAGTTTGTGACATCGTAAACCATTATCTGGCTTTGCATCATCAAAATTCTTCATTGGTTTTTTCATTTTCTGTTAGTTTGTCTTCCAACTCTTGTTGCATGAGATTGCATGATCATTAGTGTTTTGTTCCCTTGAAGTACTTGTAGTGTTACTACCTACTATTATATATTAGTTCAGGCTCACTGTTATGCGTGTAACTAGTTTGATAAATGTGGCAGGTTAAAGAAGCTCCTTATACAAGACTCTGCAGCAAGAAACCCATATTGACAGTGAATGGACAATTTCCAGGCCCAACTATTACAGCCTACTATGGTGAAACGATATATGTAAATGTTCACAACGAGGGGAATTCCAACATCACCTTGCACTGGTATGGATTTCATAACCATAGAAGATTTGGTGATATTTGAAACAAAAAAGAGCGTATAATGTGTTTTAAGTCCCTTGATTTTCAGTCAAAATTGTCCTGGTTGAACCCTTATGTTTTTTTTTTTTTTTTTATAAATGAGAGCCTCTTTATGAAACTCAAAATACTAAAGTGAAGAATGAATTCACATATTATAAAGAATAGGAGAACACCTGATAATTGTTTCTAAAATACAAGAACTAAGACTAGTTTTGATTGAAAATTGGAGAATCAGAACATGTTTTACCATCGAACAATAAGAAAGAGATCAGGTTTAGAACATTGTAATTGATGTGAGGGCAGGCATGGAGTTCAGCAACCAAGGAATCCATGGTCAGATGGCCCTGAATACATCACCCAGTGTCCCATCAAACCAGGAGGAAAATTCAGGCAGAAGTTGATCTTTTCCTATGAGGAAGGGACCCTATGGTGGCATGCTCATAGTGACTGGGAAAGAGCCACAGTTCATGGACCTATCTTTATATATCCAAGAAAGGGTGAATCCTACCCTTTTCCCACACCTGATGCAGAAGTGGCCATAGTATTAGGTATGAAAATCTTTTACCCTATTCCTTTACCCTTTTAAGAATTTGTCTTCACTTTTTTTTTTTTGTGTACATAGGAGAATGGTGGAAGAGTCAAGTCAAAGATGTTTATGAAGAATTTATAAGAACTGGAGAAACCTCAAATATATCTGATGCAATCACTATAAATGGTCAACCTGGTGACTTTTTTCCTTGCTCAAAGTCAGGTAGACATCAAGTTTTTGTTTACATTCATCAACACAAGCATACCATGACATAATTATATGTTTACAGTCATGAAAAAAAAAACAAACTAGGATAAATACAGTTTAGTCCCAAAAGTTGCAGAATTGATGCAGTCCATGACAGTTTCTGTTTATGCAATTCAATGTCTCAATGTGACATTATAACAAATTAGTTCTGCCTTCACTGACCAAATTTCAGAACCAAATTTGTCATGATATTAGATAAATTTGAGGAACAAGTTCAATGAGATGGAGGAGTAATTTGTACTTAACTAATTAGTGGATTGAATTATATACATGGTTTCAATGACAAAATCAATACAATCACTATATTATTTCTTGTTTGAATTTCAGAAACATTCAAGTTAAATGTACAACAAGGCAAGACCTATTTTCTGCGCATTGTGAATGCTGCAATGAATCTCAATCTGTTTTTCTCTGTTTCAAAGCACAATCTCACAGTTGTTGGTGCTGATAGTGGCTACACTAAGCCACTGACAAGAGACTACATAGTCATAACTCCAGGGCAAACAGTGGATGCACTATTGCATGCAAACCAAAAACCTAGTGACTACTACATGGCTGCAAGGGCATATTCAAGTGGATCAGTTCCCTTTAACAATGCCACAACCACAGCTAGAATACACTACATGGAGAATCAGGCTTCAACAAAATCTCCCCCATTACCTTATTTTCCTGACTATAATGACACAAAAGCAGCTTTTGACTACTATGTTAGCCTCAAGGGCTTAACCGAAACATACCCTTATCAAGTCCCTAAAGATATCACCACTCATATTCTAACCACCCTTTCAATTAACACACTTCCATGCCTTGAAGACCAAATCTGTGCAGGACCAAATGGAACACGTTTAGCCTCTAGCATGAACAACATAAGCTTCAATACCCCCAGATTTGACATCCTAGAAGCTTATTACTATCACATCAATGGGGTGTATCATAGGGGGTTTCCCAGATTTCCACCATTGGAGTTTGACTATACTGCAGAGTATTTGCCTCTGGTCCTTCAGACACCAAAGAAAGGAACCAAGGTTGCAGTTATTAAATATGGTTCAACAGTAGAACTTGTTTTTCAAGGGACAAACATGGTTACTGGGATAGACCATCCAATTCATGTCCATGGGTTTAATCTCTTTGCTGTTGGATTTGGGTTTGGGAATTTTGACAAAGAGAAGGACCCCATGACCTACAATCTCATTGATCCTGCTCTTGTCAATACAGTACTAGTGCCTAACAATGGTTGGGCCTCCGTAAGGTTCCATGCTCTTAACCCAGGTATGTTGCACTGGAAAATTCTTCTTTTTCTTAAATGCCATTTTTTATGTATATCATCAATGTATGCATTTATTTTTAGTCAATAACAGTAATGCATTTGTTGAAAGAGTGAGATTATACTTGGATGAAATTGTTTTAATAAATGACATATGGTTATCGACATGAATGAAAGACCTTAAAGTAGGTGAGATTGTTAGTGAGAATATTTGAGTGTGATGTTTTATGTTCATATATATATATAATTGTATCCTGAATTGTAGGGGTGTGGTTTGTGCATTGCCATCTAGAAAGACACCTCTCATGGGGCATGGAAACTGTGTTTATTGTGACCAATGGAGAAGGTGATGCTACATTACTACCTCCACCTCCAGATATGCCACTCTGTTGAAGAACATTCCTTGGTAGAAAAAAAAAAACATGTAATGAACATTGCCACATGCTGGCATGCTTGTTTTAACTCATGATTTGGCTAGTGTGCTTCCAAAGTTAGTTGAATAAAGTTTTGCATGTGTTGGGTTTTTATTGCAAGAAAAAAGTTGCATGCACAACTCTATTCTCTTTTAAGAATCAGGGGAGAAATAAAGTGAAGAAAAATGTATATGTTATAGATTATATAGTTGAAATAAGAGAGAAAAATATATAATGTTAATCCATGGTATGCTTTTAACATAAAGGTGTTTCGTATGTGATTAATGTTATTCTAATTTCATTTTTTTTTAAAGTAGTGTTTTCTTGTTTTTTTTTCATCAACTTATCACTTATGTCTATTTTAACTGTATGGTATTTTTAAGGTATTTTTTAATATCACATAATGATTTTGTTGATAATTAGGGAAAACTCAATTGCTAAATTTTAGCGAAGTCTTTTCTTCTCACCATTTAAGTTTTTTTTTTAATTATTAGTAAATCACATTTGCTTTATTTTGCTTTAGAAAATTAAAGGTTTAAATCCTTGGACCGTCTTCATATTTGTTGAAAATCTCAAGTAGGTTCTTGTTTTTCGAACTGATTTAATTGGGTCCATATATTTATAAATTTGAGCCAATTAAGTCTTTTCCATTAAGTTTTCACATACGGGTTAAACTGTGATGACATGTTTATGTTGATGTGCATTGGTTGATTATGTGAAATTTTTATTTAAATTAAAGGATTATGACATTGCAAAATTGAAATAGTTTATACTAAAATAATAGATTAGGGATTGAAAAGGGTCATAGAAATAGTGAATTGAAAAGGAAATTAGGGATTTGGAATTCGAAGACTATTAACCACTGGGCGTTCTTCATCGAGTCAGACCATGGGCCTCGCCGCCAGCCGCTAGCCACCAGCGAATCTCTCTGCACCACCACCATATCTTTTTCTCCTTTAATCCCTTTCTTCGTTTATACATACATATTCACCTCATTCCAATACGCACAAAGTTCGAAAAATGAGGATCCACTTAAGATTCCTCAACAAATATGAGGATGACCTAAGGGTTTAAACCAAAATTAAAAGAAGTAAACTAGAGGTTTCAAAATGGCTAACCTGGTCTGACCCAACCCAACCCACCACGGATTGGCCACTTAGTGAGCCAACCCAACCCGTCTCATTTATTAACGAGCCAAAAAAATTTGAACCCGACCCGACCCACCACGGGTTGGTGGGTTAAACGGGTTGGCTCATTAGCTCACTTAACTTTTTTTCACCCTCTTCTTCTGAGATTCTTATAACATGTTACTTTGATCGATCAAATTGAATAATAATAATTGGACCAATTGATATAAAAGAAAATGAAACAAAATAACTATATTGTTATATATTATAAGCTATCAAGCATAAACTTTTGCCAATTTAGTTTAATGAGACATACACCATCGTTTGAGCAAGAAACTACTTATAGCCATTAACAAAAATATATAGCAGATGAGAACTTTTGGATAGACAACAGCATAGCGTAGCACAAAAAGCTCTATTGTGAAGTAAAGGTTATGCGTTTTGAATAATTAATTTAATTAATTTGATTTCAATAAAAAAAAAGATTTGAATAATTAATTTAATTAATTTGATTTCAATAAAAAAAAAGATTTGAATAATTAATTTGATTTCAATAAAAAATAGGTGAGTTGGTGAGCCAACCCGGCTTACCACGGGTTTAACCCAAGTGAGTTGGGTTCTTAGCGAGCCAGATCAAAATTGGCTCGCATCAAAATTTTCACATCTTTTTCCAACCCAACCCGGTTCAAACCTGTGGTGAACCGGGATGGCTCACGGATTTCAATCCATTTTGACAACACTAAAGTAAACTACACTATCTTCACCAGAATATATATATATATATATATATATATATATATATATATATATATATATATATATATATATATATATATATGTTCTTTCTTTATACTCATTAATATTTTTTAGGGTTAAATATGTTTTTTGTCCCCTAAGTATCACACGATTTTGGGTTTAGTCCCTACTCGAAACTTTGATTGTTTTTAGTCCTCATAGTTTTGAAATTCTTATGTTTAATCCTTAAAGTTGGATGGCGTTAACTTTTGCACAAACGTGGCAAAAGACGAGCCAACTTTCCTTTTTCTCTCTACCACGTTGCTTTTCCTTTTAGAAATTGATTACCACGTTATCACTGGCCATTCCAAGCTCGTGAGCATCCAATCTTCGTCGCCGACTACCGCTTCGACTCCGTCACCGTCGGTAGTGAGAGATTTCTTGGAGGCGTACAATAAGGCGAGGACGGCGGTGGGCGTTGACAAGCTACTATTTGAAATGAAATTCTTAACCCATATAGGTAATATCTTATATCGTTGAATAATAATGTTTATGATCTTGGGTTGTTGAGAAAATGACCAAATAAATAGGTCTATGGCAATATTCATGAAGATCACCTGTAAACTTCATTTTTAACAGGTTATTAACCTTTAAATTTAACTGCTTTTGAGTTAATACACTGCACGTTGATGTTCTTTTTGCAAGAGTTATTGGTTAATGTCGAATGTGATGATGATGAAGCAGCAACATGATGGAGATATTTATATACATAGTAGTGATACATTATGATTTGCATGTTAACAGACACATCGGCTTGGATATCTGTAGCATAGTGGTTAGCTCGGTTTTCATGCTGAAATTTGAGAAGCGAGGGTTGTTATACATCAAGCCAAGAAGCGTTTCATGCTCCTTTTGAGTTCTCAGTTTCCAACACAGGTATCTTCATTGTCGATGACATTGTAGTACAAGGAAGATACCATTCCATCAAACTTTGAAACTACTTGATGAGTTGATAAGCCACAATATCGTTGCCCCATATGAGCAATAAAGATATCGACGATCTTCTTGAACATTGAGTCTTCTTGGATCAGTGGTTGCTCTACAAACTCAACCAGAGGCATCCACTGCATCACATCACACATAACAGTTTTTTGAAACTCAGATCAGTCAAACTTTGAATGCAACAAGACACATAAGGAACAACAAGGACATGAGTTAACCACCTCCGAAAAAGTTTCCATTAATTGTCTTCATGAGTAAGAATATCTCACCTTTGCTACTTCAATTTCAAGATCATCAACAATGACCTCACATGACAGGGGTCTTAGCATGCAGATGAACAACAAAATCTAACTTCTCAAAGGCCAAATTATGAGCATGCCTAGAATTGATGATGAAATTCATTAGACCTTGAAGATAAATACAACAAAACTGTGGCGGTACTGAAATAAAAGGTAAATCATGTACCACTCTCACCATACTGGATTCTGTCACTAAGACCTTGTTCACTTGAGTGGATTTGGGGGAGAGTAATTGAGAGGATTTGAAGATAATTTTTTTGTTGTTTATTTGAATAGATTTAGAGGTGAGTGAGAGTAGATTTGGAAGTAAAATTTGTGAGAATTAGTGTAGGATTTAATTTATATGACAGATTAAAAAAATTTACTTCCAAATTCACTCTCACTTACCTCCAAATTTATTCAAATAAACAACAAAAAAATTTATCATCAAATCCTCTCAATTACTCTCCCTTAAATTCACTCAAGTGAACAAGGCCTTAGTTATAAAACTACAACTACAAATTCTGAATGTTGTTGCTATATATGTTTGTTAGTTCATATATGTTAGTAACTGAACAAATTAGATTGGGCTAAACAATGTTTGCATTCTAAACTTATAGGTAAGTGATAACAAGGCTAAATAAGGACCTTTAAGTCAGTACCGTTCTGTATTAAATATGAAGATAAAGAAAAGGATACATTGAAGGAAAGTAGAGACAACATGGTCATGCAAAGGTAGAAAAAAAGGGTGAGAAATTTGCCCTAAAGACATAGGAAGCGTTTTACTTCAACAATAAGAGTCACAAGTGTGTACAATATTAGTTTTTACTTGTAAATTGTAATTCAGAATCAGTTTTTCATTCTTGTGTCTCAATCACCATCCATTAGACTTGCTTGATTCAATACAAAGAGTCACAATTATTGAAGCAGTATTAGTGAAATTTACTATATTACAATGTTAACACTTATTGTCATAATTCAAAACTTGAACAACAAGAGTTAAAAGAAAGCATAAAGGTGTATAGTAAAAAAGTGAAAGGAAAGAGAAGAAAAGGTAATGCTGAGGTATTATTTTTTGAGTTAAAAATGTTAGAGCAAGTGCATCTCACTAGTAAACATGCTTTATTGTATATACAAATAGAAAGATGTCATTTTAATTGCATAAATTATTTTTGGATGTTTTAATCTTTATTTGTGCAACTAAAATTAAAACTTTATTAATCCAAAGATGCAAGAATTAAAGCCCAAAATTTAATTGAGTTTATTCAAGAAAAGGGCTGAATGCACCCTATTTTTACAAATGTACAATCCTCTTTTCTAAACCAGACCAAAGCCCAAACACTAGACTTTTTCTGCTACACCCTCCTAATTCCCCATACACCCCCTCCTACCATTCCTAAATCAGATTGCCTAAGGTCATGCCACGTGGCAGCCCACCACTAAACAGATCAGACCACCCAGATGATGCCATATCACTGATCCTTTCACTCACTAGAGAACCAATCAGAACATGCCACCTCAGCCCACTTGCCATGTCATCATCTCCTTCAACCCTTCTCCAGAAACCCTAATCCTCCTCTGCACCGCTGCACACTCTGCCACTTCCTAACCCTAGGCCGCCCTTCTTCTTCCACGACCAATCACCTTCGCATTCAAACCGCCGGTAGCCACCACCATCGACCTAGTTTCGCCGCCGCGACTATCACCACAGAAATCTCCTTCATCAATCTGGATCGTCTTCCTCGCGTCAGAGAACCCAGTTTGCGCTGCCGTCTTCTCCAACATCGCGCAAACATCTTCACTAGGATACCACCAACGTGCAAGCAGTCGCCCATTGCCGCAACCGTGCTCACCTCTACTGTGTCGCGAAAAGCTTCAGGCCACCATCATCTTTCTCGCCTCAACCATCATCGTGCACCACCAAACCGTCGCGATACCCAACGCGTCGTCGCGCCATCAACAACAGTGAATCGATCTTCAACCATCACCACCATCTCGCAGCTTCTCCACCACCTGCAACCAAAATCAAAAATAAAAAATTCCCAATCAAAGAGCGTCGTTGTTCGAAGGCCAATGCGCGAGTCATCTTCTTCGCATCTCGCACCTGCATCAAACCCAGACCTGCAAGCAAACCAGGAACTAAATTCAAGCACCGTCGTATAGCATCGTGGAGATCTCTCACGTGTTCTCGCCACTGGAAGGGGCATTACCTGTATCGCAGACGCGGAAGCAAAGGAGCGAGAGTTTTCCCCTTTTCCCTAATCTGAAACCCTAATTTTGGATGGGAAAGGGGCTTACACGTGGCAGACATTCCATTTGGTCAAAACTGGTCAACATTGCTTAAGTCTGGTTAAGGTCTGGTCAACAGAGGGGCTTTTATGCAATTTGGGTAAATTCAAAAGGGGCTAGAGTGTAAATAGAGGAATTTCAAGGGCTTTTGTGCAATTTTGGAAAGGCAGAAAAGCTAAAAGATAAATTTTAGTTGTTGAATTAATTTAATTTGGCAATATCAATAGAAAATATCTTCCAAATAATGTTATAATATCTAAATTTAGTTATTTGGAAGATATAAGATAAAAGATTCTATCAACTGAATATTCAGAGTCCAAGCCCAATCAAGCCCTATATAAAGAGACTCAAGGGAGACAGAAAGGACATCTTCATTCATTCATTCACCACTACTTTCTTTCTCTTATTTCATCATGTATTCTACTCCATTCATGGAGAGCTAAGCATCTAGGACTATTCTGTTGTAATTTCATTATGGATTCTAAGGTTAAGTGAATTAATGCAATTGTTTATTTTGATTATTGATTTAAGTTGTTCTCTCTCTATGTCTTTCATCTCTCTGTCATATTAAAAGCAAAGATTTTTGCATCAAAATGTGTTTGAATCTACATGTATATTAATTACATGAGTTCTAGGATTTCTAGGTTTAATTGAGAATCTACTTTGATTTAATTTAGGAACTTTCATATGATTAAATGGTTTTTACTATCAATTGAGAATGCACTTTGGTCGGTAGTAATAATTTCAACTATAATCAATTGAGAATTTACTTTGATTGATTGTCTTTTAATTTGGTTAGGAGATTTAAGAATAGACATGATTAAACANAATAGAATTTGATTGAGAATGTACTTTGGTTGAATTTATTGTGAATAATCTAAAAAAGTCTTGCATTTGATTAAGAATGTACTTAGATTAACTGCATGATCGCCCTCAAATTAATTAAGAATGTACTTTAATTAATTTGAAATTTAAACAATAATCAAATGAACAATGATCTGTGAATGACCGATGAAGAATCTATTTTGGAAAAGCAATGGAATTAGCTTGTTTCTTCATAATAATTGTTTTTAAGTTTCCTCTTTGTTCTACAACTTTCTTTAAACATTTTCACATTTATTCATAAGCATTGCATAACATTCATAAGAGTCAGATATTCGAAAACAATTCCATGTTCGTTGGGAGATGACTCAGGGTTACTTTAGCCTTATCTATTTTCTTGAATACTACTTGGCAATACTGAAGTTACCTTGAAAAGTAGTATTAATTTGATAGCTTCAACGACAGCCTATTACCTACTTTTTACCTTTGATCTATATTTATAGTTTCAATCATGGGCTTTGGATTAACGAGGCTTTAAGCAAGGCCCAATCACGGCCTAATTGCCCCTAATCAGTGCTTTACCTTAATCGTGTTTGGAAGCTTACCTATTGTGGTCGTCCGGCCTTATCGCTATCCAGGTATCGTCCGATGACCCTCTAGGGATCCCTAGTACAAGAATGAATCATTTACTTCCATATTATCTATTAAAAAAACTTAATTGTTTTATATATTTTTTATCCTGCACATGTCATTTTGTGGTTAACAATTTTTGTTTGGAAGTATCTATACTTAAGAATTTTCCATTTTAGGAATTTCCCATACATAATCAATATTGTTTTGCCTATTATCAACTTCTACTGACCGTATGACTCAGTTTTTTTAATTCATGATATATTCTTGCACACAAAAAATTTAATATTATTATAAATTTTGACTACAAAAGAGTTATTCTCAAGTATATTATATTTTTCATTAATCTATATTATCTGTTCAATTTGTTTCATAGCCCTTTTAAGAAGAAAACAGAAATGTTTGTTTCATTGGTTTTACTTAGTGATCTTTAAAACCTAATAAATGATTATTACCCTCATTTTAATCTTTATTTATCATTATGATAGAGAGACTAATCAAATCAAATAAGTCCGAGAAAAATTAATTGGCTTTCATTAAATTGGATTAACGGGTTAACTTTCTTATGAGCTGTCAGTGTGAGCTAGAGTAATTTTAATCCATTCATATTGGGTTTACCTTGTTGGAAAATTACTTTGAATTATAAAGAATTCAACAATCTCTACGACTATCGTCCTGGATGGCCCCTAGAGGGTTGTAGAGTTTAACAAGAAGAAGGCCATCGTGGTTATGGAGCACCGACAGAAGTGGTGGTGGTTGTGTAGGGATGGTGATGCCAGACTAGCTTCTCTTGGTGAGTTTAAAGGGATGGAACAACGATACATAACAATGCGTTTTATGGTGCGCCGGCAGAACTTGAAGGAATGGTGATTAATTCGACGAGAAACCACGACTGAGCTTTGTTATTCAATAAGAGGGTTCTTCCTCCGTCGAGCATTGACGACAGGAAGTCTCAAACACAAACACTATCGTTCTCATAAGATAGCAAATGCATTTGTTTTTCGGTAGCCTAACTCATAAGAACTCTATGGTTAAGCGTGCTTAGCCTAGAGTAATTATGGGATGGCTGACCTTCCGGGAACTTTTCTCGAGAAGTGTGTGAGTGAGGACAAAACACACTGGAAAGCCTCGTGTTGATCTGTGGGGGCAGTCAGCAGTCCCTGTAAGTTGCCGGCGGGGCGTTACATCTTGGTTTGAGATAAGAGACTGGACGTAGGATTGGTAAGATCCGAACCAGGGTGAAAATTAGGGATTGCATGAACTGGTAATTAGGGACAGGCTTATTGACCGAGGGATCAGGTTTAAGTGTTTTCATGAGAGACGTTACAATTAATGAATAAAACGGAATTCTTATATACTCTAGAGGAAACTTGGTGAAATCTAACCCTAATAGCATAACCTTCTCATATAAATCAACCTCCGTTCATCTGTGTGCTCTTTTGCCACTAATCAATTGCAATTTATTTTCTTTATTATCTTTGCACCACAAATCCATGATCTTCGTTATTGTAAGTCTTAGTTAATCTTGTTTTCAAACAACTGTTCAGCGCTAAGAGTCCTCTGGGATACGATACTTGGTCTTACCATTTTATATTACTTGTGCGACTCGGTAAACTTGACGATTTGGCCAAACAATCGTTTTTACCAGCACACAAAGGTGGTCTGTTTGTTGAAGCACCTTCACCAAAAGTTTGAAAACAGGAAGCCATCCCCAAGTTTTATAGTCGAATTAAATGAAAATAGAGTCGACTAAATTTTAAAATATCTTATGAAAACCAGCTTTGATACCAATTGTTAGGAAAACAGGTAAGCTTCATTTACACCAAGAGAGGGGGTGAATTGGTGTTATTTCAAAAACAAAATCTTTTCGCAATCTTTAAACAAAAGTATAAATCTTTTTTATCTTTCTTGAAATGAAGTAATGAAAATTTCAATGTAGCAGAAAAACGTAGTTGACTGCGTAGTAGATATAGTCGACTGAAATAAAGAGTGCAGGGATAGTGAAAATCAAACACTGGTTTTTATACTGGTTTGGCCAACAATGCCTACATCAAGTATCCTTCCAACCCAGGAAGCAAATGCACTATATAGGTTGCAGTTTTTACAACAAGGAATTTATAGAAGACCTCACGTCAAAAATATAAATTTCCTCTCTAACCCAAAACCAAAATATAGCTGCAACAACAAAAACCATACTTGCAGCAAGAATTCCCTCTTTTGCAATCTGAACCCACGTCGAACAATCCTCAACATATAACCAACACTCTTCACATGATGCCAAGCCTAACACAACAGACTTCACAGGTTGCCAAGCCTTCAATCAATGTAGCAGTCTTCACAGGATGCCAAGCCCTTAAAGATCAATCAAGAAGCATCTTCTTCGTGCAGATAATGATCAAGCAGTCAACACAATTATCTTCTCCCTTTGAATCTCTCTCAAGATAGAAAGCCACCGTCTTCTTGGAGAATTCTTGGAGCTATTAAAACAGAGAATTCAATCTGAAACAAGAAATGAAAATATCAGATCATCAAAAGTCTCTTAACAACTCGTGTTCATCCTATTTATAGTTTTCTGTTAGACAGATTGCTTCTCAATTGAATAGCCTACTAATTCAGTCGACTGTATTAAAACAATTATAACAGACAGTCAACATATAGGCTTTCAGTCAACAAAAATCAATGCACATTCATTACAGTTGACCAAGTCATCAATGCTTAACTAACTTTCCAAAATATAACCGTTGGAGCGTGTAAGCATAACAAAATTCCAAACAGATCAGTAACACAGTCGAATATGCTCTAGACAATGTCGACTGACACAGGTAAAAACACTTTGAAATTCTTTTCAACTCAAAATATCACATAACATTGATTCTCAAAATATGTACAAAGATTTTAGCATAGTCGAATCCATTGTGAGTGTATTCGATTGGAGTAGAACTTTGTCACACAATTATAAGTTCATAAAGGTGCTTGTGATCTTTCACATCCAAAAATGTGAAATAAAATGTTTTTAATCAACCAGTTCATATTCCACATACAAGCATGTTCCACAATTATATCACACAATCAATCAAAGGAACATACATCAAAGTACATCAAAACATGTTCAGCAGATATGTCAAATAATTTAGTATAAGAACAGGTAATGCAGCAATATGTTTATTGTTATTAAGCATTGTGTTGTCATCATCAAAAACTAGTTTGATATAGATTTTGTGTTGTCAACAATCTCCACAATTTCCCCCTTTTTTGATGATGCACAACCATGTTTGTACAATTCGACACATGAAAGAGTAATAGCATATAAGCAACAGTTCAATCAATTCAATTACTCTGCATATTCAACAAAAATATCAAGCAAATAAAGTATGAGATAGCTATTCTCCCCCTTTCACAAAGCATATAAACTTGCTCTCATATTCTTATGTATATCTCTCCCCCTTTGTGCATTAACAAAAAAGGAATGCTTCAGATATTTATGCAGATTTGAAAAACACCGAGATGCATCAGAAAGATATGCAGTTTGTAAAACACAATGATGCTCTCAAAATCACAATTTCATCACAAAACAATATAAATTCCCCCTGAAATGTAGGTGTGTGATGAAACAGTGTGTAAAACAATGATACTCCCCCTGTCATTATGCATGAGTAACAAAATCAATTGAAGTGCATAATGTAGTATATCACAGATTTAATAGTTTAAGCACATAGTTGTATCAAAGTCAGAATATCAAACCATATAGATATGAAATGATACAAACTTCAACAATCTCACAATATTATCTCAATTCATATATTTCCACAGATAAAATCAAAGATAATAGTAGATTAATCATGATTTAAGCAAACAGTAAAGATAGAACTAGATTCCAGAAATGGAATTCTTAACCCCTTTTGACGCAGTCAAATGCTTTAAATCATCAGTCGAATGCATTGCTTTTGCAAATGTTGAATTCCAATTGTAGATTTCCAAAGCAACGTCCTTCCTGCAAAACCTTTCAACAACCTTTTCTAGATCAAGCATAATGGTTAAGAAAGAATTATTACCAATTAACAACAAAATTCAATATGTAAAGATGCATGACAGAATAAGCATAGTTGACTTCAAACAGGACATAGTCGAATTAATCATCTTACACTACTATCTTTTAGAATTCCCAGTTCATTTCGAATTGTAGAAAATCTTTCTTTGTTCAGAGGTTTTGTAAAGATATCAGCCCATTGATGTAGACTATCAACATACTCAATTTTGATTTCACCCTTATTTATATGATCTCGAATGAAATGATGTCTTATTTCAATATGCTTAGTTTTCAAGTGTAAAATAGGATTCTTTGTTAAGTTTATAGCACTAGTACTGTCACATTTCAAAGGAATGTTTTCTATCTTAATGCCATAGTCCTCTAATTGACTCTTTATCCAAAGAAACTGTGCGCAACAACTTCCAGCTGCTATGTACTCAGCTTTTGTGGTAGATAAAGCCACACATGCTTGTTTCTTTGAATGCCAAGAGATCAATGATGATCCAAATAAGTGACATGTGCCACTGATGCTTTTTCTGTCTAGTTTGCAACCTCCAAAATCAGAATCACTGTAACCATTTAGAAAAAGATTTGTGCCATTTTGATACCATAGTCCAAGGCCTTTAGTACCTTTAAGGTACTTTAAAATTCTTTTTACAGCTGTAATATGTGATTCTTTAGGAGAAGATTGAAATCTAGCACAAAGACAAACACTATGCATTATGTCAGGCCTACTAGCAGTAAGATAAAATAATGATCCAATCATACCTCGATACATTCTTTGATCAATACTTTTTCCAGACTCATCTAGGTCCAAGTAGCAATTTGTTGCTATGGGAGTTGCAACATCTTTGTAGTCCAGCATCTTGAATCTTTTCAGTAGATCATTGTAATATTTGGATTGATGAATGAATATACCATTGGTTTACTTCACTTGTAGACCAAGGAAGTATGTCAATTCTCCTATCATGGACATTTCAAATTCTTCCTGCATGACTTTTGAAAATTCTTTGCACAACATAGGGTTAGTAGAACCAAAAATAATGTCATCAACATAAATTTGCACATACAGTTTATCCCTATTTGAGCTTTTTATGAAAATGGTGGAATCAACTTTTCCTCTTGAGTATCCTTTCTTTATAAGAAATTCACTTAACCTTTCATACAATGATCTTGGTGCTTGCTTTAATCCATATAAGGCTTTCTTCAGTTTATAAACATTATCAGGGTATTCAAAATCTTCGAATCCAGGAGGTCGTTCAACATATACTTGTTCCCTGATGTGTCCATTACAATTTGAATTTCATGGTTGATGCAATAGCTAGAAGTATTCTAATTGCTTCTAGTCTGGCTACAGGAGCATATGTCTCATCATAGTCGGTTCCTTCTTCTTGACAATAACCTTTTGCGACTAGCCTTGCCTTGTTCTTTATGATTTCACTTGAATCATCCATTTTGTTGCGGAAAACCCACTTTGTACCAATGACTTAGAGATCAGGTTTTCTGGGTACAAGTTCCCACACATTTTTCCTTGTGAATTGATTCAACTCCTCTTGCATTGCCAACATCCAATTTTCATCATTTAATGCTTCCTCAATTTTCTTAGGTTCAATTTTGGACACAAAAGCAACGTTCATGCAGAATTGGTTCAATTGTCTTATTGTAGAGACCCCTCTTGACATGTCACCAATAACATTGTCAGTTGAGACATTTCTTGGTACCTTCCATGCTTTAATCGACTCAACTTTAGGAGATTCGTCTTGCTCAACTTCATTTTCTTTCTCAATAACTTCTTCAAGAATTTCTTCATCAACTGAATTTTCATCTTCTTCGGCAGAGTCTCTAATTTGTTTAGAATGATTTGGAGCCATAATGAACTCATCAAATGCCACATGAATAGATTCCTCCACATTCATAGTTCTCTTATTGTATACCCGGTATGCCTTGCTGTTCAAGGAATATCCTATGAAAATTGCTTCATCAGCTTTCGAGTCGGATTTCCCAAGACTTTCTTTGCCGTTATTCAATACAAAACATATGCTTCCAAAGATTCTCAAGTGTGAAATATTTGGCTTTCTTCCTCTCAGCAGTTCATAAGGTGTCAGCTTTAGTATAAACCTGATGATTGTTCTATTCAGTACATAGCATGTTGTGCTTACTGCATCTGCCCAAAAATATTTTGGCATGCTCCTGTCATTCAACATAGACCTTGCCAATTCTTCAAGTGCTCTACTATTTTTCCTTTCTACCACTCTATTCTGCTATGATGTTCTAGGTGCTGAGAAGTTATGTATGATTCCCATTTCAGCTAGATAATCATTAAATTCCTTATTCTGAAATTCTCCTCCATGATCACTTCTGATAGCCTTGATCTTGAGATCCATTTCGTTTTGAAGAGCAGCAACAAATTGTTTGAAGACTTTAAGTGCATCATTCTTGGCTGCAATGAAATAAGTCATTGTATATCTTGAGTAGTCATCCACAATGACTCGTATGAATTCCCTCTGAGACTCTTTATTCTGGATGGTCCAAATAGATCCATATGAAGCAACTGCAGAGGCTTCTTGGTTGACATTTCACTTTTGCTTTTGAATGGTTGTTTGGTTAACTTTCCTTTTTGACAAGCATCACATAACCTGTCGGTTTTAAATTGAATCTTGGGCAGACCGCTTACCAATTTCTTGGAGACGAGCTTATTAAGTTGACTCACACTTATGTGAGCTAATATCTTGTGTCATAGCCAAATGTCTTCTTCTTTAGTCATCAGACACACAACAGATTCAAATGAGTTATCAGTGAAGTCGATTAAGTAGATGTTGTTCATCCTTTTTCCCACAAGCAGTAACTCATTTGTTGTCCCGTTGCTGATCAGACAGTATTTGGGTTCGAAGGTGATCTTTAATCCTTTGTCATACATCTAACTGATGCTAAGAAGATTGTGTTTTAACCCTACAACAAGCAATACATTTTTAATTTCATAAGATGAAGGAGTTTTTATTTTACCTATACCGATGATTCTTCCTTTGTTGTTATCACCATATGTAACATGACCAACGACTTTATACGAAATATCTGAGAACTTTGTAGGATCTCCAATCATATGTCTCGAACACCCGCTATCGAGGTACCATGTGGGACTTTTTGACATCATGATCAGTTCTTCTTTATTCTTGACTTTCTTGGCATCAGCAGACTCATCTTGATTGTTCACCTTTTTCAAGAACTTTGTAAATTTTTTGTCCAACAAGATTGATTTTTCCATCTGTGAACATGGTTCTTCATCTCGGGTTACCTGGCATTCCAAGTTTCCTTTTTAAAAGTTTTCACAAAAACCATCAGTTATAGATTTTGACTTCAAATTACAGGGAACAGATGCAATATCAATTTTAAAATCATAAGCTCTTTTTGAATGCGAAACAGAAGCCATCCCCAGGTTTTATAGTCGAATAAGATAAAATCATAGTCGACTAAATTTTCAAATATCTTATGAAAACCAGCTCTGGTGTCAATTGTTAAGAAACAGGTAGGCTTCATTTCCACCAAGAGGGGGGTGAATTGGTGTTAGTTCAAAAACAAAATCTTTTCGCAATCTTTATACAAAAAGTGCAAAGCTTTTTGATCTTTCTTGAAACACAAGTAATGAAAAATTAAATGCAGCAGAAAAACACATTTGACTGCAAAACAAATAAAGTTGACTGGAAATAAAGAGTGCAGGGATAGAGAAAATCAAACAATGGTTTTTATACTGGTTCGGCCAACAATGCCTACATTCAGTGTTCTTCCAACCCAGGAAGCAAATGCACTATAATGGTTGCGGTTTTTATAACAAGGAATTTATAGAAGCCTCACGCAAAAATATAAATCTCTTCTGTAACCCAAAAGCAAAATATAGTTGCACAACAAAACTAGAATTGCAGCAAGAATCCCCTCTTCTACAATCTGAACCCAAGTCGAACAATCCTCAAGGTGTAACCAGCATTCTTCACAAGATGCCAAGCCTAACACAACAGACTTCACAGGTTGCCAAGCCTTCAATCAATGCAGCAGTCTTCACAGGATGCCAAGCCTTCAAAGATCAATCAAGAAGCACCTTCTTCGTGTAGATAATGATCAAGCAGTCAGCACAATTGTCTTCTCCCTTTGAATCTCTCTCAAGATAGATCACCACCGTCTTCTTAGAGAATTCTTGGAGCTGTTAAGACAGAGAATTCAATCTGAAATAAGAAATGAAAATGTCAGATCATCAAAAGTCACTAAACAACTCTTGTTCAGCCTATTTATAGTTTTCTGTTAGACAAATTGCTTCTTAGTCGAATAGCCTACTAATTCGACTGGACTAGAACTTTGTCACACAATTATAAGTTCATAAAGGTGCTTGTGATCTTTCACTTCCAGAAATGTTAAATAAAATGTTTTTAATCAACCAGTACATTAAAACATGTTCAGCAGATATGTCAAACATACAAGCATGTTGCACAATTATATCACACAATCAATCAAAGGAACATACATCATAGTACATTAAAACATGTTCAACAGATATGTCAAACAATTTAGAATAAGAACATGTAATGCAACAACATGTGTATTGTTATTAGGCATTGTGTTGTCATCATCAAAAACTAGTTTGATATAGAGTTTGTGTTGTCAACAATCTCAACAATTAACACAGAGAATTATATCTAAAACAAGAAATGAAAATGTTAGAGCGTCAAAAGTCTCTGAACAAATCGTGTTCAGCCAATTCATAGTTTTTGGTCAGTCAGGTTATTTCTCAGTCGAATAGCCTACTAATTGAGTCGATTGTATTATTACAGTTATAACAGACAGTCAACATAGAGGCACTCAATCAACAAAAATAAACACACATTTAATACAATTGACCAACAAGGCTTGACCAGAAACGGTCTGTTGAAGCTTACACTGATTAGTTATGTGTCGAACGGTCTTAATGAAGTCTGCACCAATCATCAGTTCCTGAGCTTGTAAAGCATTCCTGAACCGAACGGCCAGTTGATGATTAAGACCGAACGGTCTTAGAAGCTGCATGTGAGTCTTGACAGAACGGTCTAACAAGGTGTGCTAGACCGAGCAGACTGTTGAAGCCTACACTGAAGGCCTGTCAATGACCGAGCACTACACTACCGAACGGTCTAATGAAGACTGCACTAAGCACCAATGAACTAACCTCCAGAGCAGTGTAACACCAAACGGCAAGCCAGTTAGGACCGAACGGTAGCTGAGATGGCCAGAGGAACGCAACAACAGTGTTGGAAGCACATTCTTGGACTTCAAGAGGGTGGCCACGTTAATAATATAGTCTAATTTCGTTTTAGAAGGGCATTGGGTCATAGTTTAGGACTTTGGGCCAAATTGTTGGTCTACTTTTGGGTTAGGCCCATTAGGAGGGCATTTTGGTAATTTGGGGTGTATATATAAAAACCCTAAAAGCAGATTTCTGGTAGGCTCTCCCTGCCGCCACTTAGTTCATGGGAGCATCTTCTTCCTCCTCCCCCTTTCATGCAGTAAACTCCTTTTACATTGCAATTTAAGAGTTGAAATCATTCCTACATTTACTGTTCACTTTCTTTCTCATCTCTAGTGGTTGTGTTTTTACTGTTCATGCTAATTTTCATTTCTGCATTTTGAATGTCATTCTCACTTCCATTGCAACTTTCAATTCGTTTTAGTGCTTTGCTAGTGTATTTTACTGTTTGCAACTTCACGTTTTGTTATGTTAGTCTCGTTTCTACTGTGTTGTTTTGTTTCTGCCATCAATTCTGCATTCTGCGTTTTTGGTTTCTGCATCTCGCTACTGTTGTGTTAATACCGATCCGTCACTCTATGTAGACCGATAGGTACTTAACTTGTTAACTTAAAACCGTTCGGTCTTATGAACAAAACTGTTCAGTATCTAACACACTTATGTAGGACCGCAATGGGTGTCGCGGCCCATACAAATTTGATTGCATATGAGAAATGCAGTATAGCTAGGAATGACTCCTAGGTCATCTCTCAAGGACCAATTTTGCGGTTCAAGAATCAAGTCAAACACGAAGT
>NC_028351.1:19403505-19421609 GCF_000741045.1 Vigna radiata var. radiata
AAACCTCTAATCCAACAAAGTTAACCAACTAAGCGAAGGTTAACCCTGTTTTCATAAAAGCGAACTAAGCGAACGCAGTGTTAATATCAAATCTAAATTACACCATTCAGTTACAAGTGCAAAAGTAGAATTCACATTAACCAAGTCAGAGTGCACAGACAATCACAATTCAAGAATCTCAAGGAAACAGTGCAATATCGTCAATGACCAACCAAACTAATTGAAGCTACCATGGAAGTTAAATTAACACAACTAGAAACCTTAGACAACATTGAAATAAATTAAAATACTAGACCCCAACAATGTGACAAACAAATATCTAGCTTAATTAAAATTATTAAATGCAAAACTACATTAAAGAAATAAAAAAAAACAACTAATCCTATTATGCAAACTAATTCAAACAAAAGAAATAAGCAAACACAACTTTTTCCTACTAGCAATTTATGTGACTGATGAGTCGATATTTTCTTGACTTTACTTAGTTTATTGTGCTAGAATTAATCAGGGAATTGTGCTTAATTTTCCGGTATTTTCCCGTTTTTCCTAAATATGCTTAATTTGACCGGAAATTCTAATTTTAATTAATTTGAATTTTCTGAGCTAATTATTTGCATTATTAATTGCAGGGAAAATTTTGGAAATACAATTTTGGACATTAGGGAAGACATTAATTTATTCAAGACTCTCCACAAAGTCACTTTAGAATTAGTCTAATTTTAATTTAGTAGATTAGGCTTTCTAAACCAAGTTTTGTAATATTGGGCCAAATTTTGGCAAAAACATGATAGGCCCAATTGTAGGGTAGGACACATGGCACTAGGGTTTCTTTAGGGTGGACCCCACCCTCTCATTTAGTGACACTTGGTCCTAGGATTTGGGGGGCAACCGTCATTTTCTCACTTGAATATTCTGGAATGCTGGAACGTTGCTGTACATGAGGGCTGGAACGTTTTTTCTCTGAAAACATGTTGATACTACTAGACTTTGGTTGAATGGGAGAGTCACATTTTCCTTGTTTTTTTTGCGCTTGTTAAAATTATCAATCCTGCACTTTTGCCATCTTCCATTCATATCTCTTTCTTTATTCCACCAGCTGGCATTTTCTTTTTTTTCTGCATTAGAGTTTTTTTTTTTACCATACAGTTGCTGTCACGGTGTGGAGAAAGGAAGGCAAACACGCTCATTTCATTTAAGCTGTTGGTGGTATATATTTTAGAGCTGCACGGTGATGTTCAAGAGTTGATTTCTTTTAAAAGTGTTTCATTTCTTTATTTGAAAGCATGAACCGGGAAAAGGAATTTTTTAACATGTTCAATATGAAAAGTGTTGTCAAGGTTTGGATGGAATTTTTAATATCTCACTCATTTTTCTTTTAGAAAGTAGGAGGCACTCACTTTATTTTACTTGACATAAAAAGAAGCGGTGCATTAATTTTTGCAGTAAAGGCATAATGTTGATTTATTGTTGAAGTAGAAAATGGTGCTGGGAGAAATAAAAAAATTGGATTGCAGCCACCACCCACATTTCTTTGACCTTTTTTTAAATAGGAATTGCTTGAAGATGGGCGGTGATTATTGCTTGAAGATGGAGCGCTGTGCACGAAGTAGGAGAAAGCACATTCGGTGCTACTTCTTGGGAGAGCTCATGCGGAGGTGTTACGGTGTGCAACACAAGATTTTCTAAACCGCAATGTTTCTTTTTTTTATTGAGCCTAAGCGTTATTTTTTTATTCCAAGCTGCATTCCATTTCTTAGTTTAAGTGTAGAGATGTTTATTCCTGCTGCAATATGTTTTATTTCTTTATTAGTTTAAGTGATGCATATTAATAATTTTAACTGTGTTTAGATATTTGTTTAGTCTAGTATTTGGTTTAGCATTTTCACTCTCTGGACTCGATTTTAAAAAAATAACTGCAACCATACCAGAGATCCAAATGCTACGTTTATATATCACATGAAAGATAATTGAGTCTACTTTCCAGGAAAAAANACCTCATCTCATTTAGAGCTCTGTAGAAAACGTTATGGGTAAAACATTGAGCAAAGGTCAGAGTTGTCCAGTTCCAGCGTGAATTTTCGTATTTACTGTAGCAGTTTCGTTTTTACTGTTTTAATTTCATTTTCATGCATGGTGAAATGTGTTGTTGCATTTAATTTCGTTTTAATTGAATTTAATTACGTTTTTACATTTGCGTTTTAATTTAATTTCATTTTAATTTTTCCGCATTCGCCACGCAAACCTTTCACAAAACCCCCCACTTCGTGTTAGACTCGATTCTGAACCGCAAAATTGGTCCTTGAGAGACGACCTAGGGGTCATTCCCTAGCATTATACTGCATTTCTAAATTACAATCAAATTTGTATGGGCCGCGACAACCCATCAGTGACCAAGTGCATCCAACCAAATTAAATTAAAAGTGCAAAAGGGCTAGAAAAACCCCTTGGGCCGTGAGCATCCTTGTGGCATTCCAAAGTCCAACTTCAAAGTCAACCTTCACTAAACTATAAAATATGTTGCCTCTTGTCCCATGTGCTTCTTTCTTCAAGAAAATTGAAAAAAAGCCAACCTCACACCATAAAAACCGTGCACTCCTCTCTCCATGCAGAAAAAATTCTTGTTCCACACACCAAGACACCAATTTACGTGAATCACCAATGCAATGGTTGCAAACAATGCTTCAAAAAGTCCACTAGTCAAAAAGTGCTCAATTTCTCATACCCTTGTGCCACATAAGCAAGGTCAAAGCAAATACAAACACAAAGCATCCCATTCTCCATGGCAATTCACGCAAGAAACAATGCAAGGAAAAAGCTTAAAGTGGAAACACTCCTTTAGTCAAAATAAGCATCTCCTTTTGCTTGGCCAAAAGTGGTAAAAATTAAATGCATCATTCTCTCTCCTTTCTCCACACCATTTTCGTATTTCTCACCAACACAAACATTCAAATAGCTTTCTCCATTTCAAAATGCCGAGAATACACCAAGGAAACCAAAGTTCAAATTGCAAAAGATTACAAGAACAACAACCCCAAAGTTCTACTCATCAATTCACTTCTAACACTAACTTTTCTTCAACTTTCTTTGCAAAAACGAAAATAAAACCTAAACCATCAACTCCAACTCTGTCCAGCCACCATAACAACACAAAATTCTAGTCCATTCCTTGTTTCAAACATAAAAAACAAAATGCAAGAAGAAAGGGTTCAAAACTCAAACACCCATACACCAACTCAAGCTTCTTTCACTCCAAAACCCATCAAGAACTTCATTTTCATCATCCAATCCAAGAAAACCAAAGTAAATAAGAAAATATGGCAGCAAATGAGTAGAAAAACGAAATAGCTCTTCATCCAAACCAAAGACCCATCATGAAAATGCAAAGAAACAACCTCAAGCTCATACTTTCAACTTTAAAGATTAAGAAACAAAGTGGAATATGAAGGGTTTTCACCACCACCAAGCAAAGACAATCAAGGCTAAAGCAAAAGAAGAAGAAAAACACGATCTTGTTCATCCCATAACTCAAAGAAAATGAAACCCTACAAGCTCCCAAGGAGGAAGTTCATGAAACCATGCAAAGTGTGAGAATATGAGAGCTTGGAGAATGTGTCTCGGCAATTCCTAGCTAAAATGCCGTCCAAGCCTCCAAAATTGGTGGGGTCCACCTCTAAGAAACCCTAAAGAGATGCCACATGGCCCCCACAATTGTTTTTTTACAAAAAAGCCCCTAAAAGGGTCCAAAACACCTAATTCTAATTAAGGGCTTCTAGAAAACGAAATTACAACTTTAATAAGAATCTAAATGACTAAATGTTTAGCCTTTGACTGTGTCACGCAATATCCCAATGCTCCAGATGATGTTTCCAAAATTTCCCTGCACCCAAAAATGCAATTAATCAGCTGAGAAAATCCAAATTAGTACAATAACAAATTTCCGACCAAATTAAGCAGAATTTGGAAAACGGGGAAAAAACAGACAATTAAACACAATTCCCTGGTTTATTTAAGTGCAATAAACTAAATATAGTTCAAGAAATAACGACTCATCAGACCGTTCGGCCTTGTGAAGAACCGTTCAATCTTCATGTTTTCCACATGTAATTCAATGCTTTCAATTCTGCTTACATCTTTATTTAATTTCCAGTTGTATGTTAGTTTAATTTTCCTTGCAAAAACTCTTCACAAACCCCCTCCCACCCCACTTCGTCTTAGACCTAAGACTCGAACCACATTTGGTCCTAGAGAGAGGACCTAGGAGTCATTCCTAGCTATACTGCATTTCCAAATTGCACATTAAATTTTGCATGGGGTGCGACACCCATCAAAATTTTGCCGCCGTTGTCGGGGACCAACGGTTCAGTTTTAGGTCTTTTGTTGTGTTAGTTTGTGTTGTGTTTTGTCTTGTGTTGTGAGTGTGATGTTCTGCTTTGTGTGTTTGTCATTGTGTGTTGCATTTAGGTATCTTTAGTTGCATATTTTCATTGCATTCTTCTTTCCCCCTTCTTTCTCCATGTCTACCTATTTTGATTTTGTGAATACTGTTTCTTCTGCTTGTGCCTATTACTATGATTCTACTACTGCTTGTTACTCTGATTATGATTCGCCTGCTGATTTCTATGTTGAGAACAATATGATTCCTCCTCCATCTCATGAGATTGCTCCTAGGGAGCCGTTTCCACTTGATGAGGAGGATATTCGTTCTGTTTTCAACACTGGACTGATACATGTGTTGCCTAGGTTTCATGGTTTTGCAGGTGAATGCCCAGATAGACATTTGGAGGAGTTCTACACATTATGCTCTTTAATGAAACCTCCAGATGTCTCGGATGAGGATATGTTCTTAAGGGCATTTGAGTACTCATTACATGGAGCGGCAAGGGATTGATGTTGTTGTCTTACTCCAGGATCCGTCACCAGTTGGGAAGATCTTGAGCATCAGTTTCTTGACAAATTCTCCCCTGTGCGGTATGGTTATAGCAATGATCCTGGGTGGACTGGTCCTAACTTGGGATGGTATGGTACTTCACAGTATCAATATTAGGAACCATCATTCCAGACTCCTTGTATGCCTCCACCAGTCCAGGAACCACAACAACTGTAGTTTCATGAGCCTGCCCAGTCTTCATCAGCTGATGATAGGAATTTGGAAAGCAAGCTTCATTCTCTTTTGAGTTTGGTGACACAGTCGGCATCCAACTAGAGACTAGCACCTTCATCTGCATCTGTTACACGGTTGTGTGCTATATGTCCTTCCGGTGACCACTATACGGATGTCTGTCCTTCTTTGCACCGCTCAGTTGTTCTTGATGTGCCTCAAGCTTATGCTCCAAACATCTTCAACAACAGGCAGCCACAACAGAAAAATCAGAGGAAACAACAACAGAAAGAGGCACCTGCCCAACCACCTGCCAAATCTTCTACTTCTTCTGAGCCTACATTGTATGAGTTGTGGGGAGAGATGGCCAAGCAGTTCACTAAGGAATAGTCTCAAGTTTTAGAGGTATCACCAATTCAGACTATTTAGATTCTTGGTGATGTCAGTGTCATTCACATAGGAGAGCGGAGGAGAGTCATGAGCTTTCTACTGCACCATCTATTTTCCCACCCTCCTTTGCCTCCCCTCTTGCACTTGAGGATGCAGTTGCTCATTCTACTGTTATTTGTGAGATGAATCATGAATCAGCACATGTTTTCTCTAAACTTGAATTCTCACTTTCTTTGCCTGAGTTGTTTATGCATTCACATATTCTTGAATCTGCTGCAGATTCACATGTTAGTGTTGATTTTGACATTGAAACTGTGAAAATTGAAGATGTTTCAAACATAGGATTAAATTTTGATCCTTCACAGTTTTCTGAAAATTTTAAATGTAGTTGTGAAGTTGGTTCTTGCTCTATTTGTGTTGAAATCAATTCTGTGATACAACCAGCTTCCAACTTTATGATTGGTGATACTAACTATGAGTCTGATAAAAATGTTGGGGAACATGCAGATATAAGCACCACTTTTGAGATAGGTAGACCAACTTCACCTTCCACCATTCTTCAAATCTTTAGGGAAGTGGAGGTAAACATACCTAAGATTGATTCTGTTGTTGATGATTATGTTGATGATAGGTATGATGAAGATTATGAGGTTGATGAACATGATTTTCTTTCTCCCTCTTTGCATGATGAGAACCATTTTTTTCCATCACATATGAATGTTTGTTCTCCATGCACTGAACATGAATCTGAGCCTATTCTTGATATTGTTTCTACATTTGAAAATGATTCATGTTCTGAGGGTATATCTGAGGGTCAACTTGCTACACTGGGATTGGTTGTTATACCCCTGCATGTCATTTCATTGGAACCACATTGTACTAACCATGTTGCAGGAGGTACACATGAATTTGACCAACACACACCCATGGTGGAAGACAAGGGTGCCAGTGTACACAATAGTTTGAAGATCAATGTGCACCAGCTGAACCCATTCATCAACAACAACTACTTCTTAGATCCAGTTGTGGAGGACGTCTCCCTGCTTGATCAAATTTGGAGACTGAAGCAGTTCCTCTTCACCATTTCCTTGCTGACTCCAGTGGTGGAAGACCTCTCCCTGAAAGTCCAAAATTGGCAATTGCCACCATGATTAGGGGAGTTTCCTTTTTCCCTTCTCTCCCTTTTCCCTACTTTTATTGCACTTGTCCATGATCTGTTGATTGTTATGATTGTGATCTTATGCTTGTGACACATTGAGGACAGTGTGTAGTTTAAGTGTGGTCTATTGGGGGAGATTTCTATTTTCTTTGTTAGTTTTTGTTTTCTGCGTTAAATTTTTTCTTTTCAAGGTAGCTTTTGTTGTGTCTTGTGTGCAGTTTTGCATGTTTTTCGTGAATTTTGGACTTTGTTTAGGTTGTCAGTTTTTCCTTCACTTCATTGACACTCTGATTGATTTGAAATCCATGTTTTTCTTTGCTTGGGAGATGATTATGATGTTTAAGAGGTTGAATTGATTGTGACAGAATTACCTTGTGCGAGATTTGAGCCATTTGATGATCTTTCTTGTGTGTGATATATCTCTTGAGTGCTTGCACTTATGCCTTGGCTTGACTCTTTTTGATGATTCTTGATTGATATGCATGTTTGAAAGTAATAAATGCAGCTTTGTTGTTGAGCCTTTCTAGCCAAATGAGCCTACCCTATTTTGATCCTTTAATAGCCCCTTTGAACCTATGTTTTCCCCATTTCTTTGTTTTGAAGCTTATACACTAGCCCTAAGTGAAAAACCATGTTTACCTTAACCTTAGGGAAATTTGGAGCATTGGAATTGTTTTGGGAATATGTGTGGTCTACTGGGATATTATGATGAATTGGCTTGATTAATTCGTCTTCTTGTTTGTGTTTTTGTAAATATATGGTGTATCTGGTCTCTTAGACTTATGCCTAATATTGAGAGAAAAGAAACGAGACAGGATGAAAATATATGTATATAGAAAAGTGAGAAAATTAAAAAATTGTGTGAATAAAGGAGTTAAGAAGAGGATTGAATTAGAGGGTTTTAGGTGTGATTTGATTGTGTTTTCACTTGTTCCCCATTGCTCCTCTATTTCTTTTGGTTTATAGTTTCTCATCCATATTATATCCTCCTTTTTCCTTGGGCCCATTGCATCCATAAAAGACCTTTTGATTTGAACATGCATAAGTTTTGAGTGTTTATATTAGAGGCTTGCCAAATCTATTTGTGTTTGCTTTCTCGAGTGCATTGAGTTGACAGTGTTTACCTTAGACACTTGAGAGAAACACTGATAGTGTGCATTTGTGAGGTTCTGTGCTTTTGATTCACCTCTTGAGTTGATTGATCATTTTGCCATGTTTGGAATTGCTTAGATGACTTCATGAGTATCGAATTTCTTTGAAACTGTGTTGGATATTTTCTACTTCATTTCTTTGTCCAGATTTCTTGAGGATTGTGTAATTTTGTTTCTTTCCTTGTCAGTCTTTATTGTCTGTGTGTTGAGTCTGTGTCAGTTCCCTGATGTCCGTTGAACTGTTCCTTGATTTTCGTCTTGATTTTCCCCAGGAGTGCAAAACACTAAGTGTGGTCTATTTTGATGAGTCATTATTTTCTAGTACTCACTTAGCTTTTCGCACCATATTGTGTTAGTGAAATGTGTTTAACTCTCCATTTTATCTCATTTTCACTATTTGGGTTGAATTTAAAGAATAATTCTTATCTGGATTAATTTGAATTATTTGGGCTTAATTATTTCAATCATTTTGTGCAGGACAATCACTGTTGAAAGGTTGAGAAAGAGTCCATTGGAGATGGCCAGTCCTGACCGAACGGTCTATAGAAGGCTTGACCGAACGGTCTGTTGAAGCCTACACTGATTAGTTATGTGTCGAACGGTCTTGATGAAGTCTGCACCGATCACCAGTTCTTGAGCCTGTAAAGCATTCCTGAACCGAACGGCCAGTTGATGATTAAGACCGAACAATCTTGGAAGCTGCATGTGAGTCTTGACAGAACAGTCTGACAAGGTGTGCTAGACCGAGCGGTCTGTTGAAGCCTACACTGAAGGCATGTCAATGAACGAGCACTACACTACCGAACGGTCTGATGAAGATTGCACTAAGCACCAATGAACTAACCTCCAGAGCAGTGTAACACCAAACGACAAGCAAGTTAGGACCGAACGGTAGCTCAGGTGGCCAGAGGAAGGCAACAACAGTGTTGGAAGCACATTCTTGGACTTCAAGAGGGTGGCCACGTTAATATTGTAGTCTAATTTCGTTTGAGAAGGGCATTGGGTCATAGTATAGGACTTTGGGCCAAATTGTTGGTCTACTTTTAGGTTAGGCCCATTAGGAGGGCATTTCTGCAATTTGCATGTCATTCTCGCTTCCATTTCAACTTTCAATTTGTTTTAGTGCTTTGCTTGTGTATTTTACTGTTTGCAACTTCGCGTTATGTTATGTTAGTCTCGTTTCTACTGTGTTGTTTTGTTTCTGCCATCAATTTTGCATTCTGCATTTTTGGTTTATGCATCTTGCTACTATTGTGTTGATACCGATCGGTCACTCCATGTAGACCGATCGATTCTTAACTTGTTAACTTAAAATCGTTCGGTCTTATGAACAAAATTGTTCGGTATCTGGCACACTTGTGTAGGACCGTTCGGCCTTGTGAAGAACCGTTCGGTCTTCATGTTTTCCACATTTAATTCAATGCTAACAATTCTGCTTACATCTTTATTTAATTTCCAGTTGTAAATTAGTTTAATTTTCCTTGTAAAAACTCTTCACAAACACCNCCCCCCCACTTCGTGTTAGACCTAAGACTTGAACCACATTTGGTCCTTGAGAGACGACCTAGGAGTCATTCCTAGCTATACTACATTTCTAAATTGCACATTAAATTTTGCATGGGATGCGACACCCTTCCCAAGTCATCAATGCTTAACTAACTTAAAAATATAGTCGTTTGAGCGTGTAAGCATAACAGAATTTCAAAACAGATCAAAGATACAGTCGAATGTACATAGGACAAAGTTGACTTACACATGTAAAAACATTTTGAAATTCTTTTCAATCCAAAACATCACAAAGCATTGATTCTCAAAAGTTGTACAAAGGTTTTAGAATACTCAAATCCATTACAGGTGTATTTGACTGGACTAGAACTTTATCACACAATTATAACTGCATAAAAGTGCTTATGATTTTTCACTTCCCAAAATGTGTATTGTTATCAATGACATTTTATTGCACATTATCATACAATCATGTTCCATAAATATATCACACAATTAACATAGGAACATACATCACAGTACATCAAAACATGTTCAGCAGATATAACAAACAGTTCAGAATAAGAACATGTAATACGGCAACATGTATACTTGATAGTGGTCTAAAAACCGTTATTTTCTTGCTTAAATTTGATATCAAAAGACACCTTTTATGGATTAGAATGAGCTTAGAATCAAGTAAAACACTTCGTTGAGTCACACGAGAGTCAAAAGTTATCTTTAGAGATATTATGCTTGTGTTGCATTGTTTTGCAAGGTTTTGATGAGAATTGAAGATTGAAGTGAAATAGTAAGGACTTAGACTCAAGGAAGAAGGAGAAAAAGGAAGAAAAGAAGAAATGATGCACCACTCAACGTCAAAATACAACGTTAAGTGCCAGACTCGAGGGTGCAGTCACTGCTTCTCGCTTGAGCGGTGCCGCTGAGCCTCCAGTGCGATTAGAGGGAAACCGCTGAGCGGTGGCGCGATTAGAGGGAAACCGCTGAGAAGTTAAATTGGACGCTGAGTGGTTGTCTGATGGGCTTGGGCTGAAATTTGTTACTTTTATGCGTTATAAATAGCCCAGTGCAATCTTCAGAGTATTCTTTTGTCGAGCAGAGAAGTACAGAGCTCTTCCACACTCCTTGGAGACAATTTCTTGGATGCTTAGGCTCCAATTTATCAAATCTAGGGTTTATTCTTTCATTCTTTCATTTAATTCAATCTAGTTTCACCATTTCTATGGTGAACTAAACCCTTTGTTGTTGGGGAACAATGTAATCTTTTGAAACTCTCTTATATTGAAATTCTTGTTTTATTCATATGCTTGCATATGCTTATATTATAAATTGTTGGGTTTCTTATCTATGCTTAAAGCTTTTATCGTTTAACTCATTCAACATAAAGATATTTGCCTTTGTCGATACGGGGACATACGGGAAAGTCATGAACTGATAGGAAATTCCTTGATTAAGCAATATTGCCTAGGGATACGGGTAGGACGATCAATTGTATTTTGCTTCTGTATATAATGCATTACTAATTACTAGGGGAGACTAGGGATAGTAAGCCAGTAACTAGTAATAGGCTTTTTTCGCCAAGGGATCGGGTTTAAGGTAGACTAAGAAAGTTTGCATGACAATTAGATAATAAAGCGAATTTAATAAGAAGAGTAGATATAAGAGGATGGATAAGATGAAATTGTAAACCCCAACAACCGCATTCATCCATATCTTTTCCTTGCAAGTTGAATCACTTGCATGTGCATGTTTATTTTTGTTCTTTGCATTGAACCAAGATTTATTTCTTTTCAAGTCTTATAAGATCAATTTACATGAAAGATAAGGCCTAAGAGTCCTTTGGGAGACGATACTCAGACTTACCGTTTATATATTACTTGATAACGATCTAGTACACTTGCCAGGGACTTAACAATACTATTATTAAGCATAGTGTTGTCATCATCAAAAACTAGATTGATATAGAGTTTGTGTTGTCAACAATCTCAACACTCGGTAACGGCGCCAAAAACTTGTTAAGCCCCCTGGCAAGTGTCCAAGATCGTTATCAAGTAATATAATCGGTAAGGCCGAGTATCATTCTCTCAAAGGACTCTTAGGCCTTATCTTTCATGTAAATTGATCTCATAAGACTTGAAAAAGAATTAAATTTGTAGTTGTATGCAAAACGAAAAAAAACATGCAAATGCAAGTTGAATCAATTGGCAAGTAAAAGATATGAATGAATGTAGCTGTTGGGGTTTACAATTTCATCCTTATCCACCCTCTTATATCTACTTTTGTTATTAAATTCGCTTTATTATCAATTGCCATTCAAACTTTCTAATCTACTCTAAACCTGATCTCTTGGTGAAAAGAGCCTATCACTTATTTCTAGTTTCCTATCTCTAGTCTCCCTAAGTAATTAGCAATGCAGTAAACTACAGAAGCAAAAACAATTGATCGTCCTACCCTTATCTCTAGGCAGTATTGCATAATCAAGGGAATTCCTATTAGTTTGAGACTTCCCCATACGTCTCCGTAGACAAAATCAAATATCTTCACACCGAATGAGTTAAACAATGTGAGCATTAATCTTAGATAAGAAACCCAACAATTGATAATACAAACATATGAATAAAATAAGAATTTCAATATAAAATAGTTTCAAAAGGATTATATTGTTCCCCAACAACAAAGGGTTTAGTTCACCATAGACATGGTGAAACTAGATGGAATTAATGGAAAAGATGAAAGAGTAAACCCTAGATTTGATAAATTAAAGCCTAAGCATCCAAGAAACTGCCTCCAAGGAGTGTAGAAGTGCTCTGGACATCTCTGTTTGCCAAAAGATTGACCTAAGCATCGCACTAGGTCTATTTATAGCGTATAAAAATAATAGAATTTAAGCCCAAGCCCATCATTTAGGCGCTCAACGCTAAATTTGGCCACTCCACGATGGGCCCTATAATCACAGACCGCTCAACGCTCAATTATGCCGTGATAACGGTCTAAAAACCATTATTTTCATACTTAAAATTGATATTAAAACACACCCTTTATGGCTTAGAATGAGCTTTAAATCAAGTAAAACACTTAGTTGTGTCTTGTGAGAGTCAAAAGTTGGTTTTAGAGATATAATGCTTGTTTTACATTGCTTTGCAGGGTTTTGAGGTGAATTGAAGATGGAAGTGAAGTAAGGTGGACTTAGACACATGAAAGAAGGAGAAAAATGATGAAAAGAAGGGTCAAGTGAGCCGTTGAGCGCCAGAATGGACCGCTGAGCGCTCAGAGCGATTAGAGGGAAACCGCTCAGCGGCAAAACTAACCGTTGAGCGGTCAAAACGGCAAGAGGGAAACCGCTGAGCGGTGAACTTAGGCGCCTAGGTAGTTGTCTATTTTTATTATCTAGATTCTTTAATCTTTCTGTTTTTTGGGCTTATATATAGCCCCAATGCGAATCAAAACATATTCTTTTGGCAGAGAGAAATGTCCAGAGCTATTCCACACACCTTGGAGGAGGTTCCTTGGATGCTTAGGCTCCAATCTACCAAGTTTAGGGTTATTTCTTCCATTCTTTCATCATATTTGATCTAGTTTCACCATGATTATGGTGAACTAAACCCTAGGTTGTTGGGGAACAATGTAATCTTTTGAAACTCTCATATATCCAAATTCTTATTTATTTTATATGCTTGCATATGCTTGATTTATCAATTGTTGGGTTCTTCACCTACGTTTAATGCTTTTATCGTTTAACTCATTCGGTAAATGTTGTTTGTCTTTATTGATACAGGGACATACAGTAATGTCATGAACTGGTGTTGAATTCCTTGATTATATGTTAATACCGCCTAGGGATAGGGGTAGGACGATCAATTGTATTTTGCTTCTGCTTATCATGCATTATTAATTACTAGGGGAGGCTAGGGATAGCAAGTCGATAATTAGTAATAGGCTCTTTTCACCAAGGGATTGGGTTAAGGGTAGACTAAGAAAGTTTGCATGACAATATGATAAATAAGCTAATTAAATAAGAAGAGTATATATATGAGGGTGGATAAGATGAAATTGAAAACCCCAACAACTCCATTCATCCATAGTTTCTTAAAGCCAATTGAATCATTGCATTTGCATGTTTACTTTTGTTCTTTGCATAACACACTCAACTTAATTCTTTTCTCAAGTCTTACGCGATTTGTTTACATGAAAAGTAAGGCCTAAGAGTCCTTTGGGAAACGATACTTGGACTTACCCATTTATATTACTTGATAACGATCTGGTACACTTGCCAAGGACTTAACATGCCGCTCTGCGGTGGACCTCCAAGTCGTAGGACGCTCAACACTGCCGCTCAAGCGAGAAATAGTGACTTCATCCTCGAAGATGGCACTCAACGCTGGAATTGGCGTTGAGCGGTGAACTTGACTCTTCTTTTCTCCCTTTTCTCCTTCTTTCTTGAGTCTAAGTCCTCCCTTCTTCACATCCATCCTCAAATCTCATCAAATCTTGCAAAACAATGCAAAAATAAGCATAATATCTCTAAAAACAACTTTTGACTCTCTCTTAACTAAACTAAGTGTTTTACTTTATTCTAAGCTCATTCTAAGCCATAAAGGGTGTGTTTTGATATCAAATTTAAGTGTAAAAATAACGGTTTTTAGACCTTTATCAATAGGTGAGTTGAAAACAAGGGACCATGAAATATATTAAGGGAAACAAGTACATGGTTTGTGACCTAGACAACTGGAGTTATTTTGAGATATTAAGATATTGAAAGAGATGGTTTATCATACAGTGAAAGAGTTATGGTACTGCTTCTGTGTTGGAAGGTTACAGATATTGTATGATGACAACAATGCAATCCACATGGACAATATGGCAAAAACAAATTGTGTGAACTTGTATATCATACACACAATGTATGAAGTTGAAGTATCATATAATTTCTTGAAATATATCCCTCATGGGGTGATGCACTTATACATAGTGAAGATGTTAGAGGTGGAGGGTGAGTTTAAAGTTGGTTGAGAGTATGATGGAGGGTGAGGATAAAAATGATGCTCAAGTTGATAATTGAATTGAGTCTAAAGCTAATGGTTTGGGTACTTGGTCAGGGGATAGGATTGTATATGAAGATTTCACAATATAGAAGGCCAAATGTATAATTAAGTTATTTCTTATGATATTTATAAGTTTTTATTTTATATCTAATTTCAATATTAAATAAATTAGTTTAATATACTTGATTTCATAAAATAAAGAATTTAAAATTCTAAATTATATAATCGTAATGTTGTCAAATTTAAATATAAAACGTGTTTGAAATAATAATATTAAATAAGATTTAGATAGTTGGAATATTTCAGGATTTTATAAAATAAAAAAATTAAATTTCTAAATTTCACTAAATCATAAGTTTGTGTAAGTAAATAAATTTAACTATATTAGTTTTATTTAATGTTCTTATTTTAATAAAACTCTTAGATATAAATTTGCTCTATGATTATGGTTGGAGTAATTTAAAAATTGTAGCTCTTTGTTTTATGAATTCCAGAATATAAAATGAACTTGACTAACACAAATATTCTTCATCAATTTAAAATTAGATAAACAAATTTATAAACCTTAATTAAAAAAAAGAGTGTATAGTAACAATATTTTTAAATATCATAAAATAATAAATATTAAGGTGTAGAAATATTTTTGTATTAAATAAAATTATTCCTATAATATATTAATTTTATCTTGTTTTTGTGTATGTAATGTATAGTTTTACTATTTGTAATATAAAATTTATTGATGTTTTCCTGCAGCGAAAACCTTCGACTACAACTATTGGACATAAGGTTACAGTTTAAAATTCCCAGTACATCAGGCCATAAGAGAAAATAAGCATTTCAGAGTGCAGTTTCAAACCGTAGTCTCTTTGTCAACAATAGACTACCATTCCTTGAAACTTGCAGTCTATTATTTGTTTTAAAAAAACACAGTTTTAAGAATTCGAATAGGAATACGCTATGGTTTTTGGTATCAACCATAACCTGTGCCATATTTACATTAAAAAAATATTATTACACGGTATATGCTATAGTTATTTTGGTTAAATAGTAGCCTATTTCTATTCACAATAGGTTGCAATTCTTATATTAATTGTAGTATATTATCATTAAGAAAAAAACAAAACTTTTACTGTAGGAGAATATATGCTACGGTTTGAAATAAAATAGTATAGGCTAAAATTTTACACTTAATCATATCCTACATGGTATTTTTTTTTAAAGTAATGTTTTCTTTTATGTTTGTTTGCACATTAATATCAAAACCTAGACATACAACTAACCAGAAAGACATCTAGAAATGCTCAAAACAAAGAACAATTATATATAATTAGTCAAAATTTATTTACATAGAAAAAGATAATTACAGAGTCTAGTTATATAAGAATAGAAGTATATAACATTGAAGTTCTTACCAATAAAGTATTTGTTTCAACTTTGGTAGGGTTTGTTGTGTTATGTTCAAGTTGTATAACTTAAAGGAAACCATCATAGAGAAGGTGTTCCCTAATTTTAATTGGATAAAACATTCTCTCACTCAAAATATTAATACAAAGACATTTAAACTTGACTTTCATAGTCACTTTTACGCTCATTATCCGCAAATAGTGTAAATTCTTCTCCTCTCCTCTAGTACTCAATACTGATGCATGATGAATTAATCCAATCTTGATCCATATGTATTGATCTCCTTGTATGAAAATTTTTAACATAGTTTAACCGAATGATCACCTCACTTTTGTATTCAAGGTATGATCTTATCTCATTCAAGAATATTCATTTTTTAGATCATTGGTACATATCAATTTTAAACAATATTTCTTAAATTTCACAATTTTTTTTTTTTAGTATTTCACATTGATCATCAAGTTCCATGGAATAAAAGTAGTTATCAATCGCAAAAAAGTATGCATTCAAAATCAATACAATTAAACAAAAATCATGATATATATATATATATATATATATATATATATATATATATATATATATATATATGGGTTTGCTAATTTACGTAAGGGAGTTTTTTAGTTGGTACATTTTAGTAAAGTATATCAAGTTTTAGGTTACAAAAATGTCTCTATTATAAAAAACAACTTTAAATCTAAGGGTATTTTAATAATTTTAAAATTTAATTTAAAATAACAAAAACTAAAAGTTAGTTATTCAAAATCCCGATTGGTCCACGTGTACGAGAGGAGTTATTAGTGTCAGAGCGGCTGCAATGAAATGGTTAGCGTGGAATAACAAACCAAGAGGAGTTTTAATATAAACGTGTGCCTTCTAATTTCTTCTCAATTTATCTTACTATGCAAATAATAAATATAAATAAAAGAGTAAGGTGGAGAGAAATTTGCACAGATGAATTTTATACTGGTTCGGATCTTACCAATCTTACGTCCAATCACTTATCTCAAACCAAGATAAACTTTCCACTATCACAAAACAATTACAAATAATAATCACAAAGAAAAATAATTTGTAAAAGTTTAGAAACCACCTCTCTTGATACCACAAGAGATGAACCTGCACCTCCTTTGAATCTTCACAGAGGATGAGACACCTCCTCCGAATACTTCACGAAGGATGATCCTCTTCCAAACACCTCCTTAAACGCACCAAGGATGAACCAGCTTTTTCCTCTGTCACCGTAGTAGCACTTCACCAGCTCCACAGACAAGAGTTTCACAAGCCGAACAAGAACACACACTTCTCAAGAGTTTCTGAGTTCTTAAGCACAAGGGAAGAGTTGCCATTGATGGATAAAGAGAGCCCATTTATAGACTCAAGCAAATACTCTTCCATTCTACGAAACTGACCATTTAACGCTTTTAATCGATTAATATTATTGTTAATCGATTAAATGAGTTCAACGGCTAGTTTTTCAAATATGAAACCACCAACGGCTAGTATTAATCGATTATTCCTAATTTTAATCGATTAACTAATCGATTAAATTAAGTATTAATCGGTTATTTCTATACCAGTTGAGTTTTCAGCTTTTACTCGTTTTAATTGATTATTACTAGTTTTAATCGATTAAAACAATGTGATTTTGACTCATAACACTAATTACAATATATGAAAGTACATGGAATCAAAACCAATCAAAATCTAAGTCCTAAACAATAAACTACAATTATTACAAAAGCTTTTAATAACAAAAATAATTCTTCAAAGGATCTTCGTGAAACTTGATATATCTTGACTTGATTTGGACATCATCAAAACTTTATCTTCATCATTTTGCTAACAATTAGCTTTTATTATATATATTTTAAAAGGTAGTTGTTCTTTAAAATAAAAAATAAAATAAAAGGTAGTAGTTTTTTTAACTCATACGGATTCTATAAATTCAAACGGGTTCTATAAACCCTAAACCCTAAACCATTATATTTTTCAAAAGGTAGTTGTTTTTTAAAATAAAAATAAAATAAAAGGTAGTTGTTTTTTAAAATTAAAAATAAAATAAAAACTAATAACTTCTCTCGTACAAGTGAACCAATCAGGATTTTTAATAACTAGCTTTTATTTTTTATTTTAAATTAAGTTTTAAAATTATTAAAATACCCTTCGATTTAAAGTTGGTTTTCTTTTTTAGCAGAGACATTTTTGTAACTTAAAATTTAGTACACTTTGCTAAAATGTACCAATTAAAAAACTTCCTTACGTGTGTGTGTCTATATATATATATATATATATATATATATATATATATATATATATATATATATATATATATATATATATATATATATATA
>NC_028351.1:19421769-19427748 GCF_000741045.1 Vigna radiata var. radiata
AGATCGATTTCTTATGTAGTGTATGCAGATCGATTGAATAAGGAGGAAGATTGACTAGTGATGTAGGTCGATCAGGAGAGGTAGAGGATAGATCGGTTGAAAGATTGAGGTTAACTTACAAGAGTAAAGATCTAACGTGGAAGTAGTGGGCAGAGCATGAAGGCGATAATCTCGGATGCAGGTCACACCCGTTCGGACGTGAAGAGAATCTTTTCGGTTTGAGTTCCATTTCGGGACCTACATCAGAAACATTTTGGCGCCCACCGTGGGGCCCGAAAATTTATCACAACCCGAACACGATCACAATGGCAAGAGAATCACCTTTACAGCTTTTGCAAGAAATGCAGCGACAAATGCAAGAGATGCGGGTAGAGATGGCGGCCATGAGAGCCGAACGAGCTGAGCGAGCTAATGAAGAGGGTGGACGATCCATTCAATCGGTGAATGTAGAAACGCTGAACTCTGAAAGCGACGAAGGGAATAATCCGCCAACCCAAGGAGTGGGGAATAGGGTAGAGCAGAACCCAGCAAACAGTGTGAGAGGGGGTAGAGCTAATGGTAGAGGAAGAGGGTGAGAAGAGAGGGGTAGAGGTCGAGGTAGAGGACGAGGAAGACGTGGGGACCTAGAGAATTTTGACGAGATGATTCACAATGAAGGGGAGAGACTGAACGAACAGGGGGAGCAGAATCATGATCAAGCTGAAGGACTTCACCCTTTTACGCCCCAGGTTATGAGAGCAGTTATACCAGAGAATAAGATGCTGCCCCCTTTGGACAAGTATGGAGGGTCATCGGATCCAATTAAACATCTTCGTTCATTCGTGGATGCCATGGTTGTGTATTCGACGGATGAGTTAGTGTGGTGTCGGGGTTTCTCTTTATCTCTAAAGGAGGAAGCCTTAGATTGGTTTCATTCGCTATTACTGGCGACCATCGATAATTTCACCACGTTAAGGCAAATGTTCAGTCAACAGTATGCCTCGAGTAAGACCCCGGGAGTGACATACACTGCGCTGGTGAGGATAAGACAGGGGAAAGATGAGTCTCTCAAGATGTTTATGGATCGGTTTAACCGAACCGCTAGACAAGTAAGAAATGCGGATCAAAGGTTGATTGTGGGTGCATTGACAGCAGCTTTAAGACCGGGACCATTTTGTGATTATTTGCACGCCGAAGAGCCTCAGAGTATGGATGAACTGCAGGATAAACTGACGAGCTTTATCCGAATTGAGGAAGGGAGGGCTCAACAACAGCGAGGAAGAGAGGAGGGGGAGCCTTCGATGCGGGCGAATAGGGAGAGAAGTGATAGACGAACGTTTGAGAGAACTTATAGGAGGACCGATCACCGGCGTGGAGATCAAGCTAGGATACAACAATATGCGCATCACACCCCATTGAATGCCCCTCGGGCTCAGGTGTTGGAACTTTGAGGGCGGACTTGATGACTGTAACTCAGGCATCCACCCCACCAGGCGCTGATGAAAATAAATATTGCCGATACCACCAAAACAGGGGACACACTACTGAAGATTGTGTCACGTTAAAGGACAAGTTGGAGACGTTAGTTCAGGCTGGGCATCTTCAGAGGTTCGTTCAGCGTCACAGAGAAAATTCTTTGAGCAGGGTCGGACGACCCAATGCGAGGAATGATCTTCCTAGGAAAAATTATCCCCAAAGGCGCAATCAGAGTAAAAGTAGAAGCCCAGACCGCATGGTCAAAGGTGTCATAATACAATTTCAGGAGGATTTGCAGGGGGCGGTTCAACCTCGGCGGCCAGAAAGAGGCATTTGAGAAGCTTACATAGCGTAAGCCGAACGGGAGAACCGAAAAGATCTATGCCTTCAATCACTTTTTCTGATCAAGACTTTCACGCGCCCGACGTGGAACAGGACGATCCGATGGTCATAACGGCCATGATTGCTCGGTATCAGGTTGGAAAAGTCTTAATAGATCAGGGAAGCTCGGCCAATATATTATATTGGAAGACATTCAAGCGCATGGAGATTTCGGAGGACGCTATCATGCCATTTAATGAACAGATCGTAGGGTTTGCGGGGGAAAGGGTGGATACAAGGGGGTATGTGGATCTCAGGACTAGTTTGGGCACGGATAAAAAGGCCAAAGAGATCAAGGTTCGTTTCTTGCTGGTGGAAGCGGAAACCTCGTACAACGTACTTTTGGGAAGACCATGCTTGAACGCTTTTGGAGCTATCGTATCAAACCCTCATTTGACACTGAAGTATCCAACAAATGACGACATAGTTCACACCGTTCGGGCCGATCAAAAAATGGCCCGAGAGTGTTACACAGCAGGCCTAAGAGTGAAACCAAGGGCATCTGAGCCATCAGGTAGTAAGTCCGAAGTAGCCATGATGGAGTTGGATCCGAGATCCCCCTTTGAAGAGAGGGTGGAGCCGATGGGTGAGGTACGACCGTTCGACATCGGAGAAAAAAAGGGACAATCCACCATGTTGGGGCGTAACCTTACAGTAGAGCAGGCTGAGGCAATCGGGGGCGTATTGTTGAAAAATAAAGACCTGTTTGCTTGGACAGCTGCAGATATGCCAGACATTCATCCATATGTAATATCTCACAAGTTGTCATTATTTAAGGATGCCCAACCGGTGGCACAGAAGAAGCGGAGGTTAGGCGAAGAAAAGAGAAGAGCGGTGGATGAAGAGGTTAAGAAGTTATTGGAAGCAGGCTTCATTCGGGAGGTAAAGTACACCACATGGCTATCCAACGTGGTCATGGTGAAAAAATCCAATGGAAAGTGAAGAATGTGCACTGACTTTACTGATTTGAATAAAGCATGCCCAAAGGACACATACCCTCTTCCAAGCACTGACGGTCTGGTAGACGAGGTGTCAGGATATGAAATCTTGAGCTTTCTAGACGCATACTCTGGCTACAACCAAATCCCGATGTATCAGCCAGACAGGGAGAAAACAACATTCATTACCGAACGTTCTAATTATTGTTATGATGTGATGTCGTTCGGTCTAAAAAATGCAGGGGCAACTTACCAAAGGCTAATGGACAAGGTGTTCCAGAAACAGATAGGGCAATGTATGCAGGTTTATGTCGATGATATGGTAATACGAAGCCGAACGGTAGAAGAACACATCCAGAACTTGGAGGAGGTTCTGGGCCAGGTACGAAAGTTTGGGATGAGACTTAATCCCTTAAAGTGTACCTTTGGGGTTTCAGTTGGAAAATTCTTAGGCTTTATGTTGACTTCGCGAGGGATTGAAGCTAACCCCGATAAATGCCAAGCTATCTTGGAAATTAGAAGTCCGAACAGCTTAAAAGAAGTACAAAGGTTGGTGGGTCGGTTAACGTCATTATCTCGGTTCATACCCAAATTGGCCGAACGGATTAAACCGATCTTAGTGATAATGAGAAAAGGTGAAAAAGGGAGGTGGAACGAGCGGTGTGAGGCGGCATTTGCAGAAGTGAAACACATTTTATCAAATCCACCGGTAATGAGACGACCTGATTATGGGCATGAGTTGCAATTATTTCTAGCAGTCGGGGAAGACACTATCAGTGCGGCTTTGGTTCAGGAGACTCCAGAGTTCAGGCCAATATATTTCATTAGCAGAAGTCTGAAAGAGGCGGAATCAAGGTATCAACGATTGGAGAAGGTCGTATTAGCTTTGTTAAATGCGACACGAAGGTTAAGGCCTTACCTATAGGGACACAAGTGACAGTCCGAACGGACTATCCTATTGCCAAAATATTACGAAAGCCTGATTTGGCTGGAAGAATGATCGGATGTTCGGTGGAACTGTCAGAATTCGGGTTGAAATATGAGCCCAGAGGATCGGTCAAAGGCCAACACTTAGCTGATTTTGTAGCGGAATTACCTAGAGAAGATCAAGAGATTCACTAGTGGATACTTTTTATAGATGGATCATCCGGTCGCCATGGTGGGGGAGCGAGAGTTGTTTTGGAAGGACCGAATGGTATGATGATTGAGCAAGCACTGATCTTTCGGTTCAAAGTTAGCAATAATCAGGCGGAGCACGAAGCCTTAATAGCCAGATTAGAATTGGCAAAAGATCTGGGGATAGAGTCCCTACAGTGTAGAACAGATTCACAATTGGTGGAAGGGCACATGAACGGGAACTTTCAAGTTAAAGATGAACAATTGTTACAATATTATCACAAAGCAGCGCAGTTGGTCCTCCAGTTTAAGTCCGTGGAAATAAAATATATCCCGAGAGAGGAAAATGTCAAGGCAGACAGATTGTCCAAATTAACGACCGGTAAAGAGCAAGGACAATTAACTTCTTTAATCCGTCAGGTGTTATTTAAGCCTGCTATTGAATGTTTACACATCAGTTGCATGACCGATCGGGATGATTGGAGGAGGGAGATCATGTTGTTGATCTAGAAACAAGAGGACAGTATAGATCTTCGTCCAGACGAAGCTAAGCAAATTGCCCGGTATGTTGTGATCGGGGAAGAATTATATCGGAGGGGCTATGTGACACCAATGTTGAAATGCTTGTCAGTAGACGAATCGAAGTATGTCATGAAAGAACTTCATGAAGGGATATGTGGTAGGCATGGGGGCGGTCGATCACTCAGAGCCCGAGCTCTAAGGGCAGGATTCTACTGGACGACGATGGAGAAAGATTGTCAAGCATTCGTCATGAAGTGCATTGCTTGTCAGAAATTTGGCAATATTATCCACGAGCCGGCTACGGAACTATCCTGGTTAATGTCCCCTTGGCCTTTTGCTCAGTGGGGAATGGATATTGTGGGCCCATTCCCGACCGGTCGTGCACAGCTGAAGTTTCTCCTGGTGGCAGTTGACTATTTCACCAAGTGGGTGGAAGCTGAACCTTTAGCCCAAATAACTGCATTATAGGTACAGAAATTTGTCTGGAAATTAATTTGCAGGTTCGGCATTCTAAAATTTATCATCATAGACAATGGACGACAGTTCATGGACAGAAAGCTCGTTGAGTTTTATAAGGAATTAGGGATCACCCCTTTAACTAGTTCAGTGGAGCACCCCCAAACGAACGGGCAGGCTGAAGCTATGAACAAAATCATACTTCAGGAACTCAAGAAAAAATTGGGAGAGGCCAAAGGAGCATGGGTTGACGAACTTCCTAAAGTGTTATGGGGATATCGATGCTCCCCGCATAGCGCAACGGGAGAATCACCGTTCAATCTCACATACGGAACGGATGCTATGTTACCAGTTGAGGTCGGGGGTGAGGCACTAAGAAGACAGGTTGACAACATGCACCAGAATGAAGAATCTTTAAGTAACTTGGACGTATTGTCAGAGAGACGAGAGATGGCAGCTGTTCGGGTAGAAGCACATAAAAGATTGATAGCCCGACGGCATAACACTAAGGTTAAACCAAGACAATTCGTGGAAGGAGACTTAGTCTGGCGTAGAACGGCTGAAGCACGCAAAGACCATACTCAGGGAAAGTTTGCAAAGACCATACTCAGGGAAAGTTTGCAGCCAATTGGGAAGGTCCGTTCAGAATAAGGGAGAGCCTACACAATGGAGCATACCGTTTGGAATCCCTTGAGGGGATTATCATTCCCAACACTTGGAACATCTCTCATTTGAAGTTTTATTTTAGTTAAGCCTTGTATAATACTCTACATTTTTTACGGAATAAATAACATTCAGTATGTATTGTCATTGTTTTTTCCAATAGATGCATAAGGATAGGGAGTCATATAAATGACTTTATCTATTGGGTGATCACGCTTTTGATCACCGGTCGACGCATAAGGATGAGGAGTCATATAAATGACTTTATTTATTGGGTGATCATGCTTTTGATCACCGATCGGCACATAACGATGGGGAGTCATATAAATGACTTTATTTATTAGGTGGTCACACTACCTACCGATCGGCGCATAAGGATGGGGAGTCATATAAATGACTTTATTTATTGGGTGGTCACGCTACCTACCGATCGGCGCATAAGGATGGG
>NC_028351.1:19428058-19448527 GCF_000741045.1 Vigna radiata var. radiata
CATAAGGATGGGGAGTCATATAAATGACTTTATTTATTGGGTGGTCACGCTACCTACCGATCGGCGCATAAGGATGGGGAGTCATATAAATGACTATTTATTGGGTGGTTACGCTATCTACCGATCGACGCTTAAGGATGGAGAGTCATATAATTGACCTTATGCTATTAGATGGTCACATAGTTAACCATCGGACGATGCATAAGGGTGGGATAGTCATACAATTGGCTTTAATTACTTTAGGCGATTGTGTAGTTGATTTCTATCGTTCAGAAATAAAGACACAAACAAGCGCGAAAGTTGTGTTAGGAAGCTAGCATCTGTTGGAAAAACTTGAAAGCACATGCAACATACGGGCACAATCCAACAAGAAAATCTTACATAACGCTACCCGATCAGCAAACAAGTAGCTAAGTGCACAATATAAAGATAATACGAGTTAGAAGTTTTATACACTTCTTCCACAAACTCAAAATGACAACTATTACTATGCTAAAAACTAACACCTCATGATGAGGGATCATGAACAGGAGGACCGGTGGAAGTTGTCGCAGGTTCAGTAGAAGGACCCACAGGAATTGTAGAAAGGTCTACTCATTCCCCATCCACATACACTTTCATGAAGTTAAACTCTGGATGGGTAAAAGGAGTTTGAAAAAAGATAGTGGCATTAGGCAATCCCTTGATCAAAACCCAGTTGACGCTCTTGGCAGATTTCATCTCCCAGGGAAGCATTTTCGGCAGCCAGTCTGTCTCGTTCGGTGGTTATCGCATCCCTTTGTTTAACTACTTCATCGTGTTGCGAAGTTATCTTCTGCAGGTTAAGTTGCAAATCGTCCACCGAACGTTGGAGTGAGGATATTTTACCTTGAGCCTTCTTCAATTTGTTGTCAACTATTGCCCATTCGTCCTCGGTCGTCTTAGCCAGTTCCTCAACATGAGCAGTTAGAGCAGTGTTGTCCTTCTTCGCCTTATTTAATTCATTTAGGGCATTTTCCAGCTCAACGACTAATAGGGGCTTTGTCGTTCCGGCAGTATAGCTCAAGCAGACGCTGGCACAGGCAATCAGCTCATAGGCCATGTTTAAAGATTCACTGGGAGTCATTCCTTTGAATGGTTTTTTTCTCTTCAGCACTCAAATTGAACTGTAAATGGTCGGAAACATGGACATTTGGATCCAGCACACTGGTCAGCACTGCGGTGTTGGTTTTCCTCCTCTTCGGGGGAGATGGTGTTTTCTCTTGGGCGGACTTTCTTTTTGTGTTGCTCTTCGAGACGACAGCCTCCTTAGATTTGACATCGGCAGGAGGAGCAGTAGCATCGGATATTTTCAGAGCAGGATTCACAGTATGGGAGGGAGTACCACCTGGTCCCTCAGCCGGTTTGACAGGAGAAGAGCTTCCCTCGTCAGCGTTACTTAGGTTTTTCTTGCGAGCCATCATCCGAAGGAAAGCTTGATGTTTTTCCATACCTCCAAAATATTCTGCAGCACGAAAGCAAAATTAAGACAAGTCAATATTGACCAGTTAGTACATTATAGAAGAGGATACTTACCCAACACTCTTTCTTTGAGAGTGTCAGTCCTAAGTAGATCAATCAATTGACGGGATGGAGTCTTCCGAGGCAGTTGGTCGATCTGGGTTATAACGTCACGCTCGTTGTCGGTCATGCTAGCCTCCGACCACGAATCTACTCGGTTAGGTTGTTCGGTCCAGTATAACGGAAATTTTGGTTGGCCATCGTCAAAAAAGTATTTTGGCCGACCGGATGGTCTAATGGCTACTTTACAAAAATTCGATTTAAATTCTTTATAGGAAGTGCTGAAGGAGGTGAACAGCTGTTTTTCTTTCACAGGAATCAAGGATATCCAAGATAGGTTTGGATTAGGTAGAACACGAAAGAAGTATAAAAATGATTTTGGAGTCGGAGTTAGTTGCAAGCCAGTACAGAGTACGCTGAAGGCTTGTAAGTAAGCCCACCCGTTCGGGTGTAATTGAGCTGGGCAAATATTCAATTCTCTTAAGACCCCGATATGAAATTCAAAAAATGGGAGTCTGACGCCTAGGTCACGAAATAAGGTTATGTACACATAAAAGAAGTCTGCTGGGTATCCCTCCCGGCTGTGACAGGCCCGTTCGTTAGAACGGCACACAACAAAAGTATAATCATCTACGTCATTAAGATTAGCTAAGATATTTACTCTTTCTAGTAGATGTCTAACGCAGGCAGTAGAAGTAAAGTAAGGAAGATAGTTTTTAACTTCGTGGGGAGCCCAATCATACCCCTGCACTATTGGTGGGGGACAAGGCCCGACCAGGCACGAGAATTATCATAATTAAACATTATGCCAGAGGAAGAGGATGAACTAGCAGGTGATGAATGGGATGACGATGAAGGCATTCCCCCATCGTCATACCCTCTACCCTTGTCCCTAGACCCATCACCGGAGTTAGAAGAAGGAGACATTACCTGTTGAAAGAAGATCGGGTGGATGATATGGAAGATCGGGTCGGTGACGAGGAAGAGCGGTTACAAAGTCCCCCAAGCACTAAACAGTTGTAAATATGGTGGGGGACCATCACATATTTATAGCCGGAGAAAACGGTTCCAAGGTTCCATCGCAGCCGTTAATGATAAAAGAATCTAACGACTGTCAATAACTGTCTTTTCAAGTTCTCTGATCATCGGTTTATGTGTACCCATCTACACCGTTAATTTCAAATTAATCATACGCTTGACAAATTACAGTTACTTTTTATGAAACCCCTTCGCCATTTTCATTGCTTGGGGATCGGGGGGCTTATGTAGTGTATGTAGATCGATTGAATAAGGAGGAAGATCGGCTAGTGATGTAGGTCGATCAGGAGAGGTAGATGATAAATCAATTTCTTATGTAGTGTATGCAAATCGATTGAATAAGGAGGAAGATCGGCTAGTGATGTAGGTCGATCAAGAGAGGTAGAGGATAGATCGATTTCTTATGTAGTGTATGCAGATCGATTGAATAAGGAGGAAGATCGACTAGTGACGTAGGTCGATCAGGAGAGGTAGAGGATAGATCGGTTGAAAGATTGAAGTTAACTTACAAGAGTAAAGATCCAACGTGGAAGTAGTGGGCAGAGCATGAAGGCGATAATCTCAGATGCAAGTCACACCTGTTCGGACGTGAAGAGAATCTGTTCGGTTTGAGTTCAATTCCGGAACCTACATCAGAAACAATATATATATATATATATATATATATATATATATATATATATATATATATATATATATATATATATAATGTTAAATTTAAATACTAGCATTATCAGTGGCCAACAATGCAATTTGTTAACACACTTTACGGTGGAGTGAATTAGGTCTTCTTGTTTACGAGCTGGACTAAAGAGTTTGTTTAAGAGCTCTTTCTCGTTATTACTTCTGAGACTATAGATGAATTTTTCTTCCTTGAATCTTTATATAGAATTTTTAAAAGATTTCAAAATTTCAATCTTTGTGAGTGAGAAACTTAATCCATGCACTCTCAGTAATAGTCGTTTATAATGACCATATTATTTCTTTTTTTCTTTAGTCAACATGATTTAAACTGATCTAAATGTATCAGTTCAAGATGTCTTTTGGTAAAAACTGTGTTCTTATTAGGAAAAGACAAGGAATCTTTTTGCCAATCGTATATGTCCCAAAGAGAATATTGTCTTTGAACAATGTCTATGATTATTCCCTTATCAGATTGAACTTCTGCAACTCTGTGAGTAATCTAAAGCTTGCAAAGTAACAAGATACCCATTGATCCTTTTTGTAGGATACAAGGCAAGACACTTTCTTAATAAATAGTTTATTAAGATATATTTTGTAAAAGTTACCTTGTCTCTTAGGGAAAAAGATGGTATTCTTGTCATAATCTTTTACTACACATTAGTCTTTATTGAAAGAAACATTGTATCTATTTTCACATAATTTACTTATCTTTAATATATTATGTTTTAGACCTTCAATATGTAAAACATTTTCAATAGATAAGAAATGTTCTATACTTTTTTCCCATGCCAACTATCTTTCCTTTTTTATATATTTCTTTTGAAACATGAGTTCGTTTTACATAGAAGTCTTTAGAGGAATACGTGGATCAACACTATGGTGATTTTACAAGACGGTCTGAAGAATTAAAAAGAAAATAGTATTGTATTTTCTATTGTACGAAGTTTTAGTTGATCCTCTTTTTTAACTTAAAAGAGACAAACCAATCATATCACATAAAAGAATTTGAATTTCTAATAGAGATGATTTATAATTTTAAAACTTACGAACATACTTTATATACACACATTAATTTGTTAAAACTCGTCATAATATGTTATGATTAAAATTTAGGATCATCTAATACTTACAAAAAAATAACTATATCAATTAGATGATTAAGATAAAATCATTTACATCAATAATATGATAATCAAATCGTTTAACAAATCATTTACATCGTTATGACATGAGACCCTATGCGAAACCATGTGTGCTAATGACCAAACGCTTCATGTGTCATATTATCACTTACCAACGAAACCTTAAAGAAATGAAACAAATGTAAAGTTTTATGTTATAAAGATTAAAATAAGAAACAAATTAAAAAATAAAAAGAACAAAACAGAAAACGTAGAGGGCATAACGTTTTCATGTTCCTTCGCTTAGAAAGTACAGATATCATATTTAATTGAATCAGTTTTGAACTTGCATCGCATTTTTACGAAATTTGTGTCTTATTTAAACAACATGAAGATGCAACAAAATAGGATAAATGAACTAAGGTAAAAGCTTATTACGTAAAAAAATGTATTTAATTTATTTTCAATGTTCAAATAAATTTTAGGTCCTCAAATATCCTCACTTTTGTTTTGAGTAATCAACCATTTGCTTCTTCAAAACAAATATTTAATATATTATATAATTTTAATTGAAATACCTTTTTTTTTTAATTTTTTTCTATTATTGTGTCGACTCTTTTAACTAATACTTAAATTACTTTTAAGTTTTTCTTTTAGTGATTCAATTTATTTTTTGTCATAACAACTTATTTTGCTAACATTATTAATACCCTTTATTGTTTATCAATATCCTCTTCTTATTATGTATACTCTTTTAAATAATTCCCTTTATTGTTTTAAGTTTTTTCTTAGTTCTTCAATTTATTTTTAACCAGAAAATAAATGGTTGAACTCAAAGTAGAATCCTTCAAACCAGACAAATAAAAAGTAATTTAAAAGCATAAATTTACCATGTCTTTCAAGAAAAGAAGTCATTCACATGGTTTATGTGAAAACTAACGATATGAAGATATGTACAGAAAGAATTAAAAATAAAATTGAATAGAAAATTGAAATAAAATTTAGAAATTTGTAAATACCAAGATTCTTATATCTGGTCAGATTTGCTAAGCAACGGAAAATTGCTTGAAAATCCTTTATGTGCGTATGTACAAACCAAGCACATGCCTCACCCTCTGTTTGCCATGTACGTTAAAAATATTGTCCATACATATGTGAAGGTGCTATTCAGCAGTGGCTGCAGAAGTTACAAGGAAAATTCAAAATGAAAAGTTAGGATAACTAAAAAGAAAAAAATGATAAATTTTGAAGGTGTTTATTGTATTAAATTTGAAAGTTAAATATATTTTTCGTCTAAAAATTATTTTTTTAAAAAAAAAATTGTTTCTAAATTAAAAGTATTAGTTATTTGTCTTATACTTTATGAAAGTAATAGAACATGAAAGTTATATTACAGACTATTATAGAATTTCATTTATCATATAAAAATCGCTTCACATAACTTTATTACATAATGTTTTATATAACTTTTATAAATATATATATATATATATATATATATATATAATTTAGTTTAGAACGAAATATCATATTGTAAAATAGTTTAAAGATAAAAAGTATACTTAATTTTTAAATTTAATTAAGACAAATTATTCTTAACAAAGACGTTAAACCCAGAATTACAAACCTGCAAACGAACTGGAAGGTATCTCAAGGTCACAAAATCACATACAGGCCAATACAGAGCACCACTTAACAATGTAGGAAGTAGATCTCGCTTCAACCTGGCCATAATTTGAGTTACACCTTCACCTGATATTGAAGTCAAAGTGACAAATTCAGAAACACAACAACTTTTGTAAAACGTAAGGGTAAAAACATTACGTTGAAAACTATCTTGATAACAGAAGGTATGATGGTATAAATGATGCCTCTATCCATGAGTTGAAAACTTTATAAAAAAAGACAAAAATCACCTTGGCAAGCACCATTATAGGAGAAGAAGACAGCATTGATGATAGGACCTAATAGAAGTTGCCCCATTAAGATTTTCTTCAAGGTTGATGCCAAATCTGTCTTCGGGAAAATTTTAGATAGAAAACCAAACCACGTGTGCTGTGTTGGCCCCAAGATTAGCAGTCCATATATTGCCATACGCAGTGTCCTTATAAGATCATATGAAGCACAAAAACTGGGTAGTGTAATGATCTAACAAATGTGTAAAACAGTATATATTAGTGACAAAAACCCAATAAAAGTTATAAAGTGTGATCACTTTTACCCAAGTCTCTCATACCAAATAAAGTTATTTTATTTTTACTCTAATTTTGTTTCTGTTTCATTTTCTCCTCACGTTTCCTCTCCATACCAAATAAAGCATAATGAAAAATCCAGAGATTTTTACTCCAACTAAACATGCTACGGTATGAGTCAAACTGCACCAAGGAAATGATTATCAATGTAACATTTTTTAACAAATGACTAAATCATCACATTATAAAGATAAATGCTATTTCAGGATTTTCAGAGTCCAGTTATTAAATTGTTCAAACCCCTACCATATGATCCAACGCAACGATAACAAATAGAGGACCAAAATGCGTTTAACTAATTCAAAAATTAAACTGCAAAAGATTCACGTCTATATTCAGTTTCACTTTCATCATCATTTCACACACACACGTTAAGAATGAAGGGAAGAGTTTCCGAAACGGTGTTACCTGAGAAGTGATGTCAGACGCGGCGAACACAAGTGACGAGGTTACGCTCTTGGTGATGAGAGGATAAGTTTCGAGCATGCGCAGATACCATCCCACGAACCTCGGCTTGCCAGAATAAGAAGAGGAGGAGACGGAGGAAAAGCGCGTCACCGAGCGAGAAGCGCGTTCGTGCAGCGGTGGTTTGCTGTAGAGATGCGGCCGGTGGAAGCGGCGAAAATGTGAGAGCGGAGGGACGAGGAGGCGGTTCGGGGGAGTGGAGAGGGAGGCGAAGAAGCGGTTGGAAATGGCATTGGTCATGATGGCGAGCGGAACGTGAAGAAGAAAGTAAAGGTTGATGGCGTGAAGGGTGTGAAGAGTGATAGTTGTTTTTTTCGTAAAGATCCGAAGTGAGTGGAAAGGGACGTGAAGTCGTTTAATAGTTGCGAGAAACGCCGTATATTTGCCGTGTTTTAGTATAAAAGTAGTACTACCAGTGATACCCTAACATTGATTGACTCTTTCAAGATATTTTTAGTGAAATAATTAAGAAGTTTAATTTTCTCAAGATTATTTTAAATAACACTTATATTTTCTATAAACACCAACCTTTTTTTTTCATAAAATAACAATCATATCTTGATGTAATTTTTTTTAAAAAAAATCATTCTTTAGAATTTTTATAAAAATAAGATTAATTAATATAAATTTTAATAACGTGTATTTATGTCCCTTATTTTATTTACAAATAATAAATTAAATATAATTTAAATAAAATTATAAAAAAGTAAATTATTAAACCTTAAAAATTTACAAAATTCAACGTTTAATAATTATAAATTAAAAATACGTAAAATGATATTTTCACTCGATTGTATTGTCTGACACCGTATAATTTTTTATTTTTGCGAGAATATTGTTTTAAATATAAAATAAATATTTATAAAATTTTCGACTCCTTTCCTCTTCCTTGTATCCTATATCCATTATATCTTATTACCTTATATAGTATCAATTTTGCGCATGTGTATGTGGGAAAGTTAACTTGTGTGGAATGTCATGCAAAAGATAAGAGTGTAAAGCTAAAAATTCTTTTTACATTATTTTTTTGAATGCTTTTGAAGTTTAAAACCTATTTGTTTTTCAACATAAATGTGAAAAGATTTAAACACAACAATTATTTGAGATTGCTTTATAAGTAGGTAAAACCATGTATATTTGGAAAAAGAATAAAGAAAAACAACATAATATAGTATGCACCAGATGTTGATGGAAAGAGTGCAAGTCCTCAGATCTTGATAAACACTTATTATAAAGGCTTAGTATAAGTTGTAGTAGAGGGTGTAAACGGAAGCTTATGGGATTTGCCTAAAGCACAAGAACCACAAAATTCTTTATTATTAGAACGAGTAATATTGCACGTTTTCATTACATGACAAGTGATAAGAGCATATGCATGTCCAAGGCGATGATGGCACAAGGTTTAAGTGTTCATACATGTTTCATTTTTACTTACAAAAGAAGTAGTAAAAACATGTGTAGAAGAAAATGGAGAAAACACCTACAGTCCATCTTTAAGTTTGCCTTCCAAAAGCTGTTGTTTGGTTTCTTGATTTTTGATGAAGCCTATAGACCAAAATGGGATTGGATAAGGAAGAAAGAATTGAGTCTGTAGAAGCGAAAGATGATGATGTCATATGAGTTCTTGATACCATCTAAGATGAAGACAAGAGGGGAAGAAAAGGAGAGCACGAGAAAGAAGATTACTTTTATTTCATATATATGCATAGATTGAAACATATATGTTTATATACACGAAAGGAAAAGAAAAATTGATATAATAGAAGACGTTGTATAACAAACAGAAAAGAGAAACTATGTAAAGCTTTATGTGTAGATCATGTAATACTTGTATAATAAGAAGATCAAACTAATGAAAATTATAACATTCGATTGCAGGATAATTGGATTGCATGATCTGGGTACCAACATGTTCACTGAATTTTGTTATCCGGTATTGTTTAGGAGTGGTGTAAAGTGATTTTAGTCTCAACTGATTTAGAAATTCGATTTGTTTATGAGATATATTATATTTATCTTTTATCTTTAATTAGTTTATTATTATTTTTTATTTGTATTTTGAGTTTAGTCTATATTTCTTCTATTATAAATAGAGGACATTATGTGTATATTTAACACAAGGAGATTAATCTCATATGTATTTTTTTACTATATTTAACATGGTATCTAGAGTCTAATTTAGAGGAAAAATTTTAGGTTGTCTCTGCCACTACACCTGCTGCTACTGGCAGCGGTGCCATCTACTACTATAGGCGACACAATTGTCTAATTTTCTATTGCAAGAGGGTTTACTCTTTTTCCTTTTCAGAGGTGATTAAATCCTGCCTAAAATTATTGACATTTAGTTGTAACAACTTCACACCATCCTTGGACGATGTTACTTATTCTTTCAAAGCATTATTTTCTACTAAGAGTTCATTTATTTGTTTTAGCAAAATCCTATGTGTGTTAATAGTTTAGATGAATACAAAAGCAATTCATAATTGTTGAGATTATTGATAGGGCGAGCACAGGTTTAGCTTAACCCACAATCTCAGTGATATGTGTGTTTTTGATGATGACAACACATAGTTAATAATACATGTGTATTCTGTGTTACATGTTCTATGTTTACATGCTATATGCTTTTGATCAATGTGTTAAATCTGTCTTTAGCATATTTGAGAACACGATTGTGTTGTTCATTTCATATCACTATGTTACATATGTGATTTTATATGTGAATGCATGACATATGTTTATGGAAAAGGAAAACCAAGAGCACTTACGTTAAACTTTAAAGTGTGGCAAAACAACAGTTTTAAGTCCATTACATTATGGGGTGAATCGATTAAAACTCATGTCTTTGCACAAACTCTTTTCAAGTGTGTTGTGACATTTTTCAAATAGAAAAGTTTTCAAAACTATGCTTAGCATTGTTGCTTAATCGATTACATACGCGTTGTATTTGATTAAGTTAGTTGTTGTTTTGAAAATTTGTTAATGCTTGACACAACTGTCATAACAGTCATATTTTTAAATGTGTTGGCCAAGCATTAAATGATAGTCGACTGCAATAATTGCGCATTCAATTAATTGTCGTGTTTGCTGCTAACTGTTATAACAAAATTGTTATATTCGATTATATTTGTAGCTAAGTCGATTAAAATGCGTCTTATATGTGTTATACTATAAATTGACACATATTTGAATTTTGTAAGAACTTTTGTGATTCTAACATTTTCATATCTTTTATAGAAAGTTGTGATATTATAGAAAAGAGAGGAAAAGCTCCAAGAAACAAGATTAACCGTGGTGATCAACAACTTGAGATTTCTTGAAGAGTAAGACTGTTGTGTTTTAAAGACTGATCAATATGCACATTTGGGTGTTATTGCGTGATCAGATTCTATAATCTTTTGAAGATTGTTTTGAGTTCCCTATTGTGATTACAAAAAGAAGAACGTGTGTGTTCTTGACTTTAAGAACGCCTCAAAGGGGTTAGACGCCGGGAGAGGGGATTCTCGATGCTGGTCTTGTTGTGTATTGCCTATATTTTGATTAGAGGGTTAGAGAGATGTTTTACATTTTTGACCTGAGGTATTCTATAGAAACCTTGTTGTAAAAACCTTGATCATCATAGTACATTTGTTTCACGTGGTTGGAAGGACACTGGATGTAGGCAGGTTGGCTGAACTAGTATAAAAACGCAATGTTTGAATTTTCTGATCCCTACTCTTTTTTATTCAATCGATTGCTTTATGTACTTATTTGATTAATTTTCCGCTACATTGGTAATCTTTGACCTTCCGATTTAAGAAAAGTATAAAGACATCACTTTTTGTGAAAAGGATTTTAAAAGATTTTGTTTTTACATTTCATCAATTCACCACCCCTCTTGGTGTGAGAAATTGAGCTATTCTATTTTAGCAATTGATACCTGAGCTGGTTTTCATAAAATATTTTAAAAACTAATCGAATACTATTTCCGATTAATCGATTGATCCTGGAAAATGACTTTCAGTTCTCAAACCTTTGGTGAAGGTGCATCCACAAATAGACCACCACTATTTGTTGGAGAAAACTATGCCTTTTGGAAAATAAGGACACAAATATTTCTTGAATTTGTGGATAAAGGAGTTTGGTATGCAACTCTAAACAGTCCATATGAGCCCACTCATGTTATAAATGAAAAATTTGTTTTGAAAATTTTTTCAAAGTAGACTCAAGATGAAAACCATAGAGCGTAGTATGATGTAAAGGCAAGAAACATCATTGCATCTACACTAACCATAGATGAATTTTTCAGGATTTCCCAATGTAAAACTACCAAGGAAATGGGAGGTTCTTGAAGTGACGCATAAAAGAATTGACAAGGTGAAAAGGGCCAGGAAAAACTCCCTTGTACAAGAGTATGAATTGTTCATGATGAAAGCTGGTGATACAATTTATGAAGTGCAAAAGAGATTTACACATATAGTAAATCATCTCATGGCTCTCGGAAAGGTGTTTGACAAAGAGGAGATCAACATCAAGATCCTGAAAAGTCTAAATAGGAGTTGACAGCCAAAAGTAACAGCCATATCAGAATCAAGAGACTTAACCAACATGAATATGGCAACTCTCCTTGGCAAACTCATGGAGCATGAACTGGAACTTGGAAGGCTAAAAGAGGAAGAAGAAATTGACGAAAAGAAGTCAATTTCCCTCAAGGCTACGAGCAAGAGAGCCTCAAAGAAACTTTAGCCAGAAACTGATTCAGATACATAACTGCTGGACAAAGAAATCGTGAACATGGTGGTAAGAAAATTTAATCGATTAATGAAAAATAGAAGTTCTACCACTGACAATGCAGGTCCTTCAAGAGGAAGAAAGAATATAAGGAACAATGTTATAAAATGCTATGAGTGTGGAAAAGAAGGTCACATCAAGCCTGAGTGTCCAAACTTGAAGAACAAGCAGAAATCAAGCACTAAGTTTCCATAGGACAAGAACAAAAAGCAAAAGAAAGCATACATGGCCTGGGAAAACAGCGATTCTGAATCTTCAAGTGTTGAGGACTACACCATTGAGGAGGAGTCAAATCTATGCTTAATGGCAGAGTTGAAAAGAATTTCAAAGTGTTTTTCATGTGTCAGTCGACATTGTGGATTACATATTCGACTGTATTATTGATCTGTTTGGAATTCTGTTAAGCCTACACGCTCCAACGACTATATTTTTCAAAAGTTAGTTAAGATTGTATGACCTGGTCAACTGTCAAAAATGTGTGATATATTTTGTTGACTGAGGAGCCTTTGTGTTAACTGTCTGTTATAACTGTTTTAATACAGTCGACTGAATTAGTAGGCTATTCGACTGACAAGAGATCTGATATAACATAAAACTATAAATAGACAAAACATGAATTGTTCTATGACTTTTGTGATCTGACATTTTCATTTTCCTGTTTCAGATTGAATTCTCTATTTTAGAAGCTCCAAGAATTCTCCAAGAAGACGGTGGTGATTTTTCTTAAGAGAGATTCAAAGGGAGGAGTCCATTGCGCATACTGGTTGATCATTATCTGCATAAAGAAGGTGATGCTCATTTGATCTTGAAGGCCTTGCATCTTATGAAGACTGCTGCATTTGATTGAAGGCTTGGCAACCATTGAAGTTTGCTATGATAGGCTTGGCATCCTGTGAAGAGTGCTGGTTACACGTTGAGGATTGTTCAACGTGGGTGCAGATTGCAGAACAGGGGATTCTTGCTGCAATTCTGGTTTTTGTGTGTGCAGCTATATTTTGGTTTTGGGTTAGAGAGGAGATTTATATGTTTGTGTGGTCCTTCTATAAATTCCTTGTTGTAAAAACCGCAACCATTATAGTGCATTTTCTTCCTGGGTTGGAAGGACACCGGATGTAGGCATTGTTGGTCGAACTAGTATAAAAACCAGTGTTTGATTTTCACTATTGATTACGGTTGAAAAACAGTTATTTTCATATGTCAATTTAGACCAAATTACACCCTTTAAGACTTAAAACGAGCTTAGAATCAAGTAAAACCCAATAAATGAGTCAGTCGAGAGTCAAAAGCTGTTTTTAGCGATATTATGCTTGTTTTGCATTGTTTTGCAGTGATTTTGATGAAAGTGAAGATTGGGGTTGAAGATGAAGGTCTTAGACTCAAGACAAAAGAAGAAAATTGAAGAAAAGAAGAGTCTAGGAATTGCCCGGCGAAAAAATTGCACCGCTGGGCGTTCCAGTGCGAGCAGGAGGCACCTAACGTGGACGCTGGGCGGATTTGCGATTAGAGGCAAACCGCCGGGCGATGGCCCCCTACCGCCGGGCGGTGGCGCGATTACGGGCAAACCGTCGGGCGGCATAAGTGTGCCACCGGGTGGTTGTCATTTGTGCTTAATGCTTTTGTCGTTTAACTCATTCGATAATTGTTGTTTGTCTCTATTGATACGGGAACGTACAATACTGTCATGAACTAGTGAGAAATTCCTTTATTAAGCAATACCAACCTAGGGATAGGGGGTAGGAAGATCAATTGTTTTTGCTTCTTTTCTTAATGCATTATTAATTGCTAGGGGAGGCTAGGGATAATGAGAAAGCCTTTCGAGTCTCTTGGGAAAACGATACTTGGTCTTACCATTTATTATTACTTGAACGATTTGGTACGCTTGCCAACCCGTCAACATGCACTTACGGACAAGTGCTAGACAGGTTTGGGTCAGGCTCGTTACGTTAAACAAGCGGTACTAGGAGGCAACCTAGGTTCTCTCTTTCACTTTTGCATTTTAAATTCTTAGAATAGGGTGAATTTTATTTTTCGTGTGTATGCTTGGCTTGAATACTTTTCTGAAAATGTTTGACTGAACAAATTGCATGATGAGTCTGTTTAATGATGATTTGATGTGGATGATAATTGAGCTGCATTGCATGTTGATATTCTGTGAAACATATGGGTGATGAATTATGATTGTGGTTATGATGCTAAGTAGAGTGTTTGAATGAATATTGTGTGAGAACGCATGTTGTGTGAGGTATTGAGCTCCAGAGTTTTCATTGTTGTATGTATTGTTCACAGGAAAGCATGAATGATATTGCCTTAATCTTGATGATTGATTGAATTGCATGTGAATGTCATATGATCAAGGCCATTTTTGAAAACCCTTCTCTAGCCAAATTTTCACCCAAAGTGCTTGAATATATTATACCCTTTTTGAACCTCAGCCTTAAATAGGATGTGAACCCTTGTCTTGACATTCTTTACCTTGAGTTGGGATGAGCTTAATTGTATGTGATGAAAAGGTTCAATTCTGGGGTTGCATGGGGAAAACTGAAAGGCAATTGAAAAAGCATTGAGCTCAAATGTTGTGAAATAAAAATACATGAGAAAAAGAAAAAGAAAAGAAGAAAAGCATGAAGATGGGCTCAATGCAAAAGAAAAGGGAAAAAGTTGGGAATAAGTGAGATTGGTGAGGAAGAGAGTTGTGCTTAAATGTGAATACTATGATAGCTCTCTTAACTCAAGAATTTTGCATTTCAGGAAAACCAATTCTTCTTGTTAGCCCAGCCTCATTACAAGCCTTGGAAAAGTCCTTTTGATGGTCGAACTAGTATAAAAACCAGTGTTTATTTTTCTCTATTGATAACGGTTCAAAAACAGTTAAGATTGGGGTTGAAGATGAAGGTCTTAGACTCAAGACAGAAGAAGAAAATCAAAGAAAAGAAGAGTCTAGGAACTGCCTGGCGGAAAAATTGCACCGTTGGGCGGTCCAGTGCGAGAAGGAGGCACCTGGCGTGGACGCTGGGTGGATTTGCGATTAGAGGCAAACCGCCGGGCGGTGGCCCCCTGCCGCTGGGCGGTGGCGTGATTAGGGACAAACCGCTGGGCAGCATAAGTGTGCCGCCGGGTGGTTGTCCGCTGGGCTTGGGCCTCAGCTATAAATAGCCCTGTTACGATTTTATTTTGATTCTTTTGACAAAAGTGGGCGGCTAGACCTAATTTTCACTTTCTGGAGAGGATCTCTTGGATGCTTAGGCTTCTTTTCATCTTATCTAGGGTTTGCTTTTCCATTCTTCCATTATTTTCACATAAGTTCACCATGACAATGATGAACTAAACCCTTTAGTTGTTGGGGGAAACAATGTAATCTTTTGAAACTCTCTTTTATTGAAACTCTTGTTTATTTATATGATTCTTCATATGGTTGGATTATCAATTGTTGGGTTCTCATCTACGCTTAATGCTTTTTTCGTTTAACTCATTCGATAATTGTTGTTTATCTCTATTGATACGGGAACGTACAGTATTGTCATGAACTGGTGAGAAATTCCTTGATTAAGCAATACCAACCTAGGGATAAGGGGTAGGACGATCAATTGTTTTTGCTTCTGTTTTTAATACATTATTAATTTCTAGGGGAGGCTAGGGATAACAAGCCGGTAATTAGTAATAGGCTCTTTTCGCCGAGGGATCGGGTTAAGGGTAGGCCAAGAAAGTTTGAATAACAATTAGATAACAAAGCGAATCAAATAAAAGGAGTAGATAAGAAAGAGTGAATAAAATGAAATTGTAAACCCCAACAACTCCATTCATCCATAGTCTTTTTCTCGTCAATTGAATTAATCGCATTTGCATGTTTACTTGTTTCTTGCATCCAAACCAATTAATTTTTCTTTACAAGTCTTACAATTTCAATTTGCACGAACGATAAGGCCTTCGAGTTATTTTGGAAGAACGATATTGGGTTTACCAATTATATTACTTGATACGATCTGGTACACTTGCCAGAGTGTTAACAACGATGAAGCTTAGTCAAAGTTTCTTAACTGCTGGAAAAGAAGAACCCTGGTAACGCACAAATTTCTTAAGTTAAAGTTCTTTAAGAATGAAGGGTTTCAGTTTCAAAGATGGATTAAGAATCAGGGTTTAAGTAATTTGTTGAAATGGCGAGCCCCTGGTACTCGGACTTGGTGAAAGTCTTCTACTGCAATCTAAAGATTGTTGATGACATCCTTTGTTCTCGAGTTAAGGGAATAGACATCAAACTGACTAATGATGTCTGGAAAACTATTGGAGGATTAAGAATTGGTGGTGACAAGTGCCATCTAGGAATAGAAGGGTTTAACAAGCTGAATGAGTATCAACAATGTCTGAGAAATGTTGATGATCATCAGGTGAATTCAAACTACAAAACAAGTGGTATAAAGAAAGATGAAAGAAAGGTTATCTATACCATAGCTTATATACTCATGGCTAGAGGAGGAAATTATGCTCAAGCCACCACCGAAGACTTAATGCTGCTAAAAGCCTTGAAGGAGAATATTCAGGTGGATTCGCAAGCTGCCATCTCTGATAACATGCTAAAGGTAACAAAATCAGAATCAGGAAAGTTACCTTACTATGTCTTTATTTCAAAGATATTGATTCACTATGGTGTGGAGTGCATTGGTGAATCAAGTGAACAATATATAAATTTAAGCCTTGTGGATCGATAACGGTTGAGAAACAGTTATTTTCAGGTGTCATTTTAGACCAAATTACACCCTTTAAGACTCAAAATGAGCTTAGAATAAAGTAAAACCCAATAAATGAGTCAGTCGAGAGTCAAAAGCTGTTTTTAGCGATATTATGCTTGTTTTGCATTGTTTTGAAGCTATTTTAATGAAAGTGAAGATGGGGACTGAAGATGAAGGTCTTAGACTCAAGACAAAAGAAGAAAATTGAAGAAAAGAAGAGTCTAGGAACCGCCCGGCGGCAAAATTGCACCGTTGGGCGGTCCAGAACGAGGAAGAGGCACCTAGCGTGGACGCTGGGCGAATTTGCGATTAGAGGCAAACCGTCGGGTTGTGGCCCCCTGCCACCGGGAAGTGGCGTGATTAGGGGCAACCCGCCGCGTGGCATAAGTGTGCCGCCGAGCGGTTGTCCGCTGGGCCTGGGCCCGTTTTCTATGACGCTCCTCAGCTATAAATAATCCTGTTGCGATTTCATTCTCATTCTTTTGACAAAAGAGGGCGGCCAGACCTAATTTTCACTCTCTGGAGATGATCTCTTGGATGCTTAGGCTCCTTTTCATCTCTTCTAGGGTTTGCTTTTCCATTCTTCCATTATTTTCATCTAAGTTCACCATGACAATGGTGAACTAAACCCTTTTGTTGTTGGAGGAAACAATTTAATCTTTTGAAACTCTCTTTTATTGAAACTCTTATTTATTTATATGATTCTTCATATGCTTTGATTATCAATTGTTGGGTTCTCACCTGCACTTAATGCTTTTGTCGTTTAACTCATTCGATAACTGTTGTTTGTCTTTATTGGTACGGGAACGTAAAGTAATGTCATGAACTGGTCAGAAATTCCTTGATTAAGCAATACCAACCTAGAGATAGAGGGTAAGACGATCAATTGTTTTTGCTTCTGTTCTTAATGCGTTATTAATTGCTAGGGGAGGCTAGGGATAGCAAGCCGGTAATTAGTAATAGGCTCTTTTCGCCGAAGGATCGGGTTAAGGGTAGGCCAAGAAATTTTGCATAACAATTAGATAATCAAGCACATTAAACAAGACGAGTAGATAAGAGGGAGCGAATAAGATGAGATTGTCAACCCCCAACAACTCCATTCATCCATAGTCTTTTTCGTCAATTGAATCAACCACATTGCATGTTTATTTTCTGTCTTTGCATTCACAACAATTAATTCTTTCTTTACAAGTCTCACAATTTCGATTCACACGAATGATAAGGCCTTTCGAGTCTCTTAGGAAGAACGATATCGGGCTTTACCGATTATATTACTTGCACGATCTGGTACACTTACCAGTGAGTCAACAAGTTTTTGGTGTCGTTGCTGGGGACTCGAGGTTATTTTTAGTAGTGTGGATTGATTGACATTTGACTTGGTTGTAATTATTTGTTTTTATTCTGTTTTGTTTTATTTTCTGTAAAAGTGTTTTTAGGGTGTGTTTCTTGTGTATGCAGGAAACAATATACACTAGAAGCAGAAAAGACCAGCAACATCTCTTGGAAGGACTCTCAGACAGGAGAAGGAGGAAAGTTAGACGCCCTGCAAGTGAAAACTTTCCTTCTCCTGAAGAACTTTTGCACTCTTCATTTGAGACCTTTGCACATAATATTTAGGAGATGGCGGACCAACCTCCTCCTAGGCGTACACTTGGGGACGCATGCAACATGGTGGGTCCTATGAACTTTAACAGCATAGCCTTGCCTGCAGACAATGCAACCAATATGGTTATGAACCCTGCTCTTATTCAGCTTGTTCAAAGTAATCAGTTTCACAGAATGTTAAATGAAAATCCATATGATCATTTAACCACTTTTAGTGAGATTTGCAACACCGTGAAGATAAATGGAGTCTCTGACGACAGGGTTAGACTCAGTCTGTTTCCTTTCTCTCTTGGAGGAAACGCCAAAGTGTGCTTGCACTCGTTCGAGGAAGGCACATTCAGAACCTGGATGCATTGGCAACAAAATTTGTGAACAAATTCTTCCCGCCAACCAAGATTAATCAAGGGAAGTTGGAGATCTCTTCATTCAAACAAGGAATGGAGGAAACTCTGGGTCAAGCATGGGACAGATTTAAACGCTTGTTAAGAAAGACTCCTGTCCATGGACTTGATAAGACTTCATACTTACTTGCCTTCCTTGGAGGCCTTCATACTCAGTCTAAAATGATGTTAGATGCTTCAGCTGGAGGCAGCATAAATACCAAGACTGGAGATGAGGCTTATGAATTGATCGAGAGCATGGCTATGAGTAAGGTGGTACATAGTAGGAGAAGCGCGCAGAAAGGAGGACTCTTGCATCTTCCTGCTAATGACGCAATGGCGGCCCAAAATCATCTCCTGACCCAGAAATTGGACAAGCTAACAAAGATCCTCGCTGAATTTCCAATAGGGGTAAGGAATTTTTCCCAGACTCAGCAACTTTGCAATTTATGTGGTGGTGACCATATCAATGGTCAATGTGCTTTCCCTGAGGAGTTGCAGCAGGATGTTAACTACATGGGATCCCAGTTTCAATACAAGCAAAGTACTTTCAACCAAGGCAGTTCCAACCAAGGTTTGAAGAACCACCCTAGTGTGGGGCAAAATCAGAATAATTCTTCTGGACCTGTAGGAGGCTTTCGGCAACAACAACCATCACCTTTATGGCAGCAAGTCAATAGCTTGACAGTGACAGTCAGAGACCTCAGTGATAAATTTGATAAATTCTTCAAAGTCTATGAGTCTCAGCTAAATAGTAACTGATGAAGGTTGAAAAACAGTGATTTTCATATGTCAAATTGGACCAAATTACATCCTTTACTACTCGGAATGAGCTTAGAATCAAGCAAAACTCAATAAACGAGTCTAGAGAGAGTCAAAAGTTGTTTTTAGCGATTTTATGCTTATTTTGCATTGTTTTGTAGCTAATTTGAGAAAAGTAAGAATGGAGTTGAAGATACAGGTCGTTGACTCAAGAAAAGAGCAGAAAAATGAAGTTTTGAAGAGTCGACGCACCGTCCAGCGGCACACTTAAACCGCTGGGCGATCCAGGACGAGGAGTAGGCATGAAAATTGACACGAGGGAAACTGTCGGGCGCAGTGATTGCTGCTGGGCGGTGGCAGTAGGATATGGGAAACAGGTTTGGGTCAGGCTCGTGACGTTAAACAAGCGCTACTAGGAGGCAACCTAGATTCTCTCTCTTACCTTTGCATTTAAATTCTTAGAATAGGTTGAATTTTATTTTTCGTGTGTATGCTTGGCTTGAATACTTTTTCTGAAGATGTTTGACTGAATGATTTGCATGATGAGCCTATTTGATGAGGATTTGATTTGGATGAAAATTGAGATGCATTGCATGTTAATATTCTGTGTAACAGATGGGTGATGATTTATGATTGTGGTTATGATGCTAGGCAGGATGTATGAATGAATATTGTGTGAGAAAGCATGTTGTGTGAGGTACTGAGCTCCAAATTTTTCATTGTTGTATGCATTGTTCGGAGGAAAGCATGAATGATATTGCCTTAATCTTGATGATTGATTGAATTGCATATGAATGTCATATGATCAAGGCCATTTTTGAAAACCCTTCTCTAGCCAAATTTTTCACCCAAAGTGTTTGAAAATATTATACCCTTTTTGAACCATAGCCTTAAACAGGATGTGAACCCTTGTCTTGAGATTCTTTACCTTGAGTTGGGATGAGCTTAATTGTATGTGATGAAAAGGTTCTAGTTTGGGGTTGCATGGGGGAAATTGAAAGGAAATGTAAAAAGCATTGAGCTCAATTGTTGTGAAAGAAAAATACATGAGAAAAAAAAAAGAAAAGAAGAAAAAGCATGAAGATGAGCTCAATGCAAAAGAAAAGGGAAAAAGTTGGGAATAAGTGAG
>NC_028351.1:19448817-19471415 GCF_000741045.1 Vigna radiata var. radiata
ACACTTGAGTGATTGAGTGAAACACTTGCCTGGTGAGAATTGTTATATTTCATGATTGCATCTTTGCTTAGTGGATTGATCATTCATAAAGTGTAACATCTGTTGAAAAACTCGTGAACTGAACTGAATTGAAAGCATGTATGTATCTTGATTTGATTCCACTGAAAATCTGAAGTTGAGTAGTGCCTGTCATGTACTTTAGGAATGTTGAACCATTGGACAAAATAGTAGAAAGCCAAGCTTTTGTTTTGTTTGTTGTTTTCTTTTGTTTGCTTGAGGACAAGCAAAGTTCTAAGTTTGGGGTTGTGATAACGGTTGAGAAACAGTTATTTTCAGGTGTCATTTTAGACCAAATTACACCCTTTAAGACTCAGAATAAGCTTAGAATATAGTAAAACCCAATAAATGAGCCAGTCAAGAGTCAAAAGTTGTTTTTAGACGATTACTCTCACAGAGAGGATATATGTTCAATACATTACAATCTACAAAATCGACGAGTGTTTTTCTCTTTTCTCTCTTCTTACAATAGTAAACTTATTTTACAATGAAGCTTGAGAGTCTTTCTAGACTTGAGCTTTTTCTCTTCTCATGTTTTCTTTTGAATTCTTGAGCTCTTCTGTATTTTTCTCTCAACGACATTTCCTTTTTCACTTGTATGATTTTCTCTTCTTAATCTATTTTCTTCATTTTTATTCGAATCTTCTTTTATTTAAAGGTTTCTCAAAAGATATTTGTCAAATAGAGTTTTGGCTTTGATTCTTGTGTCTTCTTAGTCTTGTCGTATGAAGCAGTTGTTGGTTAAAGTTAATTTGTTAGAGCAGACTTGCTTTTTCAGTATTTGATAGAAGTAGGTTGCTTTATCTTTCTAGTACAACTTCTAATGAAGAGAACATTCCGTAAAGATTTTCTTTGTTCCTAACGTCCACTTTTGATTGATATCGAATAAAGAAAGTAGATACGTGTAATAGGAAATATGCATAAAGTAGAGTAGATATGCATACAACATATATGTCTTTTCTCTTATCATGTTTATTGTTTTTAAACATTGAGCATTTAGTGACATTTAATGCATGTTGAGAATAACAAAGTGCTTTTTACATTTTCTACGTTCAAGTAGGATTTTATCATTTAAGTTTTTTACTAAGATACCAACCTGTGATTGAAGATTTCATCATTCAATGAAGTAGATCGTTTAACTCATTGTAACATTTATTTCTATATAAACGCTTTTAGGTTTTGCCTTATATAGCAAGTGCATTTAGCAAGTTGTCTTCCATCATAAGTTTTTGGAATATTAATTGAGACTTTCAAAGGCTTTTCCAAAAACATTGTCTAGACACTTTTTTACCTTCTTAACTAAATTGAGAGTTTAACTAAATACCTTCTGGTACAATATGACTTTTGTGTGTAGCAAAACTCTCAACGACATTTAAACTTGGGAATCATTTAGTTTTACGTCCAGTTATGCCTAATTGATTTTCTAAGACTTTCTAAGGTTACTCGGTTTCCAAAGTGTTTTATCTCTCACTTATATTTTAGCTATTTTGATATCCTAGTGACATCATCTTCACTTTCTCATTTAGTTTAATGTTGTTCTGTTAAACTTCAAAACATATAAGAGCGTTTAGACATTTTAGTCATATAGACGATTTTGTCTTAACAAACCCGTCCATATATTTTTTTCTCCCGTGACAAAGATGACTTTTGTTGGTTTATTTATAGTGTGGTGGCTCTTTAACAATGACCTCTTTATCTACTGGATGTCAACAATGTATTCCTTAATGGCAATTTGCAAGAAGATATTTACATGGAGCAACCTCCCAAATTTGTTGCTCAAGGAAAGTCTTCTGGGTTGGTATTTTGTCTTTCAAATCATCTTCGCAAATCATTAACAATTTGGTGTTACTAAAGTGTAGAAACAAATATTTTCACTAAATCTTTATTGATTATATTAGTAACAAGCTTGGTACATACAATTTGTATGTACAAGCTTAAGCGGGAATGTTAGATATATTATCTTTATCTTTTCTTTATCTTTTATCTTTAGTTAGTTTGTGATTATTTCTTATTTGTATTTTAGGCTTATCCCATATTTCTTCTATTATAAATAAAGAATACTATGTGTATATTTAACACAAGGGAGATTAATCACATACATAGTTTTTCGCTATATTCAACCTGTGAAATGTGAATGGGTGAATGAGATTCTAAAATCCAAGTAGTTGTAAAATGTTGTTAATTCTAAACTGGGGAAAGGTATTTTAAATATAGGACTTTGAAATCCAGTTGTATTTAAGTGTTTGTGATCACCATATTTTGCAATTTGATTTTATTTTTTTATATACCAGATTTTAAAATCCGGTTATGTGAGTGTTGAAAGGATTTTTGTCGCCTAAAATCTCAACAAACCTTAAATTTCCCCAATAATGTAATATAGGGGTCAACCAAGGATCAATCCGTGGACTTGGTACTTATCAAGTTTAGAAATTATAGAGTTGTGACCTATTTATTTATTTACTAAAACTAACTAGGTGGGGAGAAAAATTGTAAAACTGAAATCTAAAAAGAATGAAACAGAAAGAATAAATACCTAAGTAACACTAATGGAAGGAAATAATCTGAGTAATATAAAAGGTAAAATAGAAACACCATCAGAAAGTACCCTATCAATAAACCTAGACTGAAATTGTAAATGGAAATTCATGAGACATAAAACTAAAACTAAACCTAACAAAACCCCTAAAATACTACTTCATATCACTAAATATCAGATACGCGAATCATAAAAGAAAGAAAATAGACTCAAAAGCATCGTAAAATTTAATACTAGAAAGTAAAAATCAAGGAATATGAAAGCTTAGAAGAACAAATCATACGCACAAATTAAAACAACAATCTCAAACATAAAGTGCATTGTAACTAAAACAAATGTAAATGACAAAAAGATAAACGCTAAAATCATAACAGGAACAAGACCTCAAATGAAACCAAACTAAATTGCAAGAATCGTAAATCAAAGTAGTAATTGTAAATTGGTAATGCAATCAAACTAAATGCAAAATTTCATTAAAATCTAAAAAAGGAAAGTACCATCGATACCAAAAATCAAAGAAAACCGCAAAGTCTGTCACCCAATGTGATTATCTCCGAGTTCCAGTGAAAATAGCGGAGTTCTATCTCTAAGAAAAGCTTGATAAACCTAAACTAAAGCAAGAATTGAAAACTGAATCGCAATGTAAACCCTACAAGTGATGTCTGTCACCCAACACTATCTACTCTAAACCGAGAGAACTCAAAAACCTAGTCTAAGTGCAAAGTCTGACACCCAATGCACGTACCTTTAGAATGTTACAAAACCCACTTTTATAGGGAAAAATCAAAAACAGAAAAGAAAAGAAAGAAGGAGAAAGGGGAAGAACCGAATAACGGTTTTAGAAGCTTCGAGAGTCACTTTTCCAACTAATTTCCTGACGCAACAGCTTTGCTTCCGATCCTCCTTGCGTCTTCTCGGCAACCCTTTCGATCATCTTCCCATTACGTTCCACTTTTGGGTCCAGCTTTAAACCTCAAGTTCGAAATCAGCTTTAACTTCTTTTGGATTGGACGAGTGTTTTCCTGCTCTGCACCTGAGCCCTAGCTCGATACTTGCAATTGAAAATGAGGCTTGCGAAACACTGACCCCCAAAGCAAAGACTATCACCAAAACGCACAACTTCACTTGATTCTTCAGCCCAATGCAGACGGCCTAAAACAATCTTCATTCCATTCCTTCACAAGAGCCTCGTGGGCTTGTGGCAGCTACTACAACCAAGCCATCATCACAATGGTGCAAATCTACTCTCCAATCAGTGTTGGCCCATCAGTGACCTGGCCCAATATATTTTCCTCAGCATCAGCCCACTTTTATTAATTCTTGCAACTTCATAAAAAAATAAATTGGTAAAAGAAAATGAAAAATAAAGCCTATAAAGAATGAAATTTTAATTTTAATTTGCTGAACATTTTTCTAAAAGAGAAAACACCCAATTATCTAAAAACCTATTTTATTTAACTAAAAAGACAAAATTAACACTATTTCTATTTAAAACCTATTTTTATCCTAATTACTCTAAACTATCTTAGTTCTAAAAAATTAAAAGCTAAATTATTCTAAAAGAAGAGTATTAATAGAAAAATGGGGAAATTTAGAGACTTAACACACCCTCACACTTAAGGAAGTGCCCTCTTGGGCAGGGAAAATTAAAAAAAAAAAAAAAAAACAACACTCAAACTAAAGAGAAGAAGACTCAATACGAAAACTCAAAAACACTATCACATCTCACTCAACCCTGCTCATTCAATCAATTCCCAAGTATCTCTTCAAATCATAAACTCCATAACATAATTCTCAACCTTAAATCTCAGTATCAGCATTCCAGCAAGTGATAAACAACCAAATTCAACCAATTCCAGCAATGAACACATTCAGAAAAGCACAAATCAGTTTCAGCCTCACAGGAACATGTGTTTGCACTCATTTTCACTCAACTGTTTAGGCTCATCCTGTTTCACTCCTTCAAGACATGTCAACCTCTATTCTTAACTTTGAAAAGACTCTAAGTGAAAGTGTTAAGCTCATGGTTTCATCTAGATCAAAAGGTCTTTATGGCTTGTAATGCAATGGTGTGAAGGGTTAGATAATACAAGGCTAAATGGAAATGAAGAAACTGTGAAGAAGAGGAGAGAACCTAGAACTTAGTACTCTGTTTTTAACTTTGGAAAATTCAATTTTTTCTCTTTCGCTCTGGTTTTACACACTGACAGGTCTTATCTTTCAATTCTTTTGCATTTTTCTTTTTTTTTTTCAGACCTGCTCTTTTCTCTTTTTTTCAACACAACTAGATTGCTCATCTTATTTTTCTTTCCTTTTTCACTTCTGGCCTTCTTTTCTATTTTGCTCTTACCAAGTTACTAGATCCTCCCTTCCTCTCACAGGTTTCTACAGGTTGGGTAATGATGGGGTAAAAAGGCTTGTAATGAATGGAAACAACATATATTAGGCTAAAGCTCAAAAAGAAAGGTATAATGGTATGAAAAACTGAAATGAGTAAGCTAATGGTTATGGATGAACAGAAGAATGCCTACATCATGTCTAAAATCTAACAAGAGCAAGCTTTTCACAAAGAATCAATGCAAAATCATAATCAAAAGTCAAACTGCATGAAATCACACTAGGAAAGAAAAAAGTTGGCCCAAAATCTCTCCAGGTTAATAAATTGCCAAAACTGACTTGCTACCTTCTTTCTGCTAAAATGCTTAATTGGACTGAACTAAGATGCAAAAAGAAATGCTAGGATTACATCTACTTGAATCTAAAGCAAAGAATTACATTAGCAGTTCTAATTTACAAAAATGAAACTGAGAAATGAATTAAAATAGCAAAGAATGAGTAAGAGTATGAAACAGAACTCAAAATGACCCTAANAATATCTAACAGTATGACAAAAAAATTATTTACAACCTGCACAGAATAAAACTAGCCTATGTAAAACTAAGAAAACCTAAACTAGACTAAAACAGGTTCATATTAAGGTATAGAAAACCAAAGAAAATCTTAAACAAAGACAATAAAAGGAAAAGAACCTAAGAAACTTCTTTCTAAACAAAACAAAACCAAAAGACATAGATCCTAATGTGAAAATTTAAAACAGGGAATCAAAATCAGAAAAATAAAAGAAACCTACACCTAGTTCTATTTATAGAAACAATTTCAAAGAATCTAAAAACTACCAAAATAGATTAAAAAGTAAAGACTACAAAATTCCTAATAAAAACCTAAACAAGACCTATAAAAGAACAAATTCTAAAGCAAATGCATATTTACAAAGACTAAAGCAAAACAATTACTAATACTTGAAACAAGAATTAAGAAAACTAAAACAGAATCGGTAACACATGAAACAACACTTAAAGAAGCTAAAACAGGATTAGGGATAAAAGAATTTTTTTTTTTTTTTTACAAGCAACTAGGAATTCTAAAAAAACCAAAGTTTAGCCTACAACCTAAGGCAGATTATACAAGCATAAAAAACTAAGTACTTACAAACTAGAAGTAAGTATTTAGAAACTAAAACAAAACTGCAATCAACTCAGAGAAGAAAAAAAAATGTACTCATATTTTAACTACAAAACTCATACTATCACATGCATATTAAAGCAAAAAAAACATTTATAAATATACCTTCTCACCCCCCACTTAAGAGGCACATTGTCCTCAATGTGTGAGTGAGAAAGGTTCCTAAACAACACATATCATATGTACATAACAACCAGCACATGATTATACAAAACAGAATTGAAAAAGATTAAAATTGAGCATCAAATATGTACAAAACAGACTACAAAACACAAAAAGAATAAAAATTGAGAAAGAACAAAAACAAGACCTAAAGCTAACACTACAAAGCTAAAAAGAAAACTTGTTCAGATTGGCATAGATCATAATTAATCATTTTAATTCTATATAAAAGAGCATATTTTGTACTCTACTATTTACTATACTTATTAGGACTACTCTAACTATCAGAAAAAATCTATAACTATAATCGGCGGAAAAAAAAAAAGAGAATTGGCTTATTGGTTTTAATCTATTGTGCTCAGCCACTCTCTTCAGCAGTGTATCCATGGCTGCTTCGAAGGCTGGCAGCTGCTTTTGTACTTTCCAAACTCTTTGTTGCACCAACCAGGGTCCCTCTTGCATTTTCTGCTCATTCTGTGTGGTCCAGGTTCTTCGAGCATCATTGGTATCGTCTTCTACCTCCACCAAGGTTGTCTTTTTGTCTGCGATGTGTGCAACTCCCTCAAATTTTGTGTTTGTAGTCAGTGTATAATCTATCATATTCAAATCAAGGTTTAAATGCACAAATAACTCTTCAAACATTTCAGAACTGTCACTAGTAAAACCAGAATCATCCAGCAGGTCATTAAGAATATATGCATCAAAATCACAGCATCTTCTATCACTTATTTCAATCTGGTCCAGAAGAATAATTTCATCTAGAATCATAGAATGACCATACCTATTAGTACAAATACCAACTAGAGATTCTACATTTTTAGCATGCAACATATTATCAAAGTTGTTTTGCAGCTCACCCAAACAGAGAGGAAATTCAAGTTTAGAATCAACCTGTTATGGCTCCTCGAAAATGACCTCACCAATATCTACCAAGTCAACTACTGAATGAACACCTACTGTGAAGTTATCATCAACAGGAATGATTTCAAAACCAGTGCATAAGTCTGAAACAACATAAGGCATGTCAATATTTTCAATGGCAAAGGCTGATTCTAAAATATGAGTGTGTGCAGGCATAACAGGAACAAAATCTAGAACAAGTTCTACGGGTTCAGCTTTAAACAGATTAAAAGCATTAAATTCATGTTGAACCTCAGAAACATGTATAACAATGTCAAGTTCATAGAAACCCTACTCAGGTTGTAAAACAGAACTTGTGTTCTCAGCAGAATCAATAGCTTCATCAGAGTTATTTCCAGCTAGCTTGCACAACAATTTTGTTGCCTCAGTTGGGGTCTTATCCAGCAGAGATCCATCAGCTGCTGCATCAACCAACATCTTGTCTTTGTAGAGCAAGCCCTCATGAAAGCAGACTAGAAGCATGGGCTCTGAAATCTGGTGGTTGGGGCAAGTTGTACAAAGCCCTTTAAACCTCTCCCAGTACTCAGCCAGACCTTCCTCTTGAAATTATCAATGGCTGTAATCTCCCTCCTGAGGTTAGTTCCTTTAGCTACTGAAAAGTATCTGTTAAGGAACCTCTGTTGCATCTCCTGCCAACTACCAAGAGGATATTGTTGGTAAATGAACCAGTCTCTTACTACACCTTACAAAGACAATGGAAATGTCTTCACCATCGTTGCTTCCTCTGGAACTCCAACAGGCTTCATGGAGGAGCAAAGCTAGCTAAACTCTTTGATGTGCTTGTGTGGGTCTTCATGTGTCAGGCCATGGAACTTGGGCAACCTCTTGATCAGCTTGTATAGCCATTCTTGAGAATCAACCATCTCTTCCAAGTCAGATGCAAAACCTATTCTCAATCTGGACTATACTTCAAGAAAAAAATTATACCAAACACAGAAGAACAACATGGAGAGGAACCACTATTTACAGATTAATTTTTTTTTTCAGAAACTGTATCTAAACAAACAGAATGCAAATATGGAAAAATAGAAACCTACAAGACTAATTCTACAATCTAAACTTAAGTCGCCAAAGTCCCCGACAACAGCGCCATTTGTTGATATCCGATTTTATTTGTGTATGTATCATATTTTGAAATTTGATTGTGAAGTTTTAAATATTCATTAGATTTTAGAATTTAGTTCTATTTATGTGTATATTAGATTTTGAAATCCAGTTATATGATATGATTTTAAGTTAATTAGATTTTGAATTCGTGTTTTGTATGTGTATTCCAAATTTCAAAATTTGTTATGTGAAGTTGTGTATGATCACTAAATCACTATGATTTATGAATTCAGTATCTTTTTCTTGAATATGAAGTTGTGCACCAAATTATGAAATTCAACAACTACATCCCTTAAAAAAATTAATCGGATTTCTTATCCAGATAGATAGTTCTGTTGAATTATATAATCCAGTTTGTATTACTGAAAGTGTAGAAAAAGAAAACGTTGGACACTTCTTACTAAAAGGGTCAAATTAAAAATTGGAAGTATAGAAAAAAAAAACGTGGGGTGCAGGGAAGCACCCAACTTCTTAACGTGTTATTCTCGTATTAGGCTTTTTTTCAAGGCCCGATATGAAATAATATTATTTTTCTAAACAAACAAAAGACTTTTATTTCTACACCCCACAATTTCTTTGCACATCCCATTATAATTTTTAAAATGACTACTTTATCATATTTCAGAAACTTTCTAAAATTTCTAAAATTTTTGAAATAGAATTTCTAAAATCAGATTTTCATACCAGAATTTCTGGAATAAAATGAAATACATTATGGAAAAGGATTTTCCATAACGTAGTTTGGTTCACGTAAAATTAGTAAGGTTTAACTTTAATTTATATATAAAAAAGTAACGATGAATTTAATTACCAAATAGTAAAAAACAAAAACAGATAGTTAGTAACGATGAACAGAATCGCAGTTATATAAGTCAAATGAAGAATTTCCAAAGCCACCGCAACGAAGTTTTGTAGGACACGTTTTCATCATCATCCATCCTTGCTTGTAGAAATCAATGTGTGAACGGACGCAGGAACCACCCCTCTCAGACGCCAGGAGATGGCGGTCCGATCAATCAACCGATTAAGAAAGGTCCACGTGGCACGCAGCACCTGAAGTATGTTCGTGAGTGAAGCGATTGGAACCGTCGGACAGAGCAGCGGTTTAAATCAGTCAAGATCAAGCTTCTCTGTTGCTGCGTCGTCCTCACGCTTCTCGCCTTCTCCATGAGCGCTTCTTCCTTCCTTCTATATATAGAACAACCAAACGCCTCTTCCCCCTCGCTTCTCCGATTCCATTCCAGGTTCTCATTCTTCCCTTCCTTTCTCTTTTCCTCATTTCATTAATTTATTTCCAAAAAAAGTTCTAATTTCTTAGTACGGATAATTCCAAAAGTTAAATTAAACGATTAAGACCGCTTCCTTTTTGGCAACAAACATTTTTTTGGGAAAAGCTTTTTTTCTTTTTTGCATTTCAGGGATTTCCATATCTGTGTTGGCTTCTCAGATTTCGTTTTGTTTGAATTCGTCGTTTTCTATTTTCTGTATTTGCGTAAAAAAATAAAATAAAAAAAAGGGATTATAGATTTTGTTTGCGAGGTTAATTTTGGAAATAGCTTGGGAGGATTTGGATGCAAGCTATTTAAAAGATCGGTGTTTTTCTGGAAGAATTTTTTTCAATATTAGAAAGATTGAAGTTGATGTTTGGAAAATCTGTTCTTAGTGTCACTGTTACTATCACTATCGTTTACACTTTATTCATCACCCGTGTTTTGTTGCCCAATTATATAAGATAGATAATGGAATTTGGGTTAAGAACCAGTACCTATGGTTTATATAAGAAGGTTCATCACCCTTTTATGAGTTTTTCTAACTCACCAAACAAATATTGAACTGAAAATCGAATAAATATAATAGGTTTTGGGGGTTTGGTGGTTTAGAATTTTGATTAATGGCTAGAACCTAGCTGAGGGGAACTCCAACCTTCTTAATTATATATTCTTGATAAATATGTTTGTGGTGTTTGGTCTGGGATTGTTTGTTTTTTTATTTTCATACAAAATTTTATTTTCTTAAAGACTAAGGAACTTATGTTGCCTGTGATATCATGGACTCATCATTGTTTAATATCTTGGAGTCTTTTGAAAAATTTATTAGTTGGTCATTGTACTCTACCTAAAGGCACACGGTTTAGGACGCATCACCTCTGAGCAATTTTGGTCATTCTACCCTATTAATATTTCGATTAATCTGAATAATTCTCAAAACCAAATCTTATTTAAAAAGTGTCCTTTATAAACTGACAATATATTTTGGCTGCTCAACTATTAATTCAACAGGCAATTTTTTTTAGTGCAGTAGGAGTGCATGTCTCTATAATATAGAGTTAAAATATATTAATTTCAAAATCATTTTGTTTAAAGGTTTAATCACAATTAGTTACGATTGGTTTGTAATTAAGTCCATCTTAATCAAAATTTTATTTTAAAATTTATAAATAGGTTTGAGGTAAGGATAAATGATACGTATTAAGGCTAGATAAAGATAAGACTAGATTATAAACATAAGAAGTTGGACATTTTTATAACTTTATTATTTGTAATTAAAAACCTTTCTAAATACCTATCATGATTAATAAGATATATCTAATTAAAAACGAATACTTGTCATTATTTTGAATAAGTGATTATATTCAGACCACCTTTCACAGACATGAACCGATAGATATACTTAGGTCTTTAAGTGAGAAGACTTATTTTAAAGTTGGTAGGTCGAAATCATATTTATTACCATACAATCTCTCAAGTATTGAGTAATAAAACTAAAGTTTAAAGTATGTTAGAATTTTCTCTACCCTTATATATTTTCGTAAACAAATAATTGATTTCTTTCTTACCATGACACGATGAGAGAGCTCTCACAATGGTTGGTTGCCTCCTTAAAATATATATTCCAAGTTCTTAGAATGGTTTCTTCGTGATAACTCTTATGTATTGTTTCCAAGTAAAAATTAGAGACAAGATGTATGCATAAAAAGTATGCACATAACACAAATTATAAAAAATTACTTTTTATCAACTTTTATTAAACAATCTTGCAGTACAAAGGAATTGAAAATGAAATCTACAATTTTGTCACTAAATCCTACGATGTGTCAAAGTGTTATAAGAAAACTTTTTAGTTAGAGCTTTCTAACTGTCTTAGTCGTTTTTATCATATTCCTTTCTATATTCATATAAACCTATCTCATTAATATTCAAGATTAATCCTAATAATCCTTAAGCTGACTTTATTCATAAAATGTCCTTTATAAATTAACATTTATTCTCTTAATTGAATGAAAATCTTATTATTGGACATAAGACTAGGCCAAAGCTCGGAAATCAACTTAACACCACATGTTCTTTTTTACCAAAGTGGGACTAAATTGAGAATATGCAAAATTAGTGACGAAATTCAAAAATTGATCATTTGAGTGAAAAGTACAGGATTTTTTATTTTTTATTTTTTGTATTTAATGCATCTCCTTATAAGAGTTAGCTATTCAGATCCTGTTTTATTTGTATTCTTCATTTTTCAATTTCATGTTTCCTACGTATATGTGGAAAAAAAAAACATAAAGAAAAGGATATGCGTGTGTGTAGGTTCTATTCGGGAGATTAATTTCGGAAAGAGCATATGGGGTGAATATAAGGGTTAGCTATCGTTTATTCGGAAGCAAACTATTTAAGTGATTTAATTAAAGTAAAAGCAAAAAAGAAGAAGAAAAAAATGAAAGAAGAAGCAGCTGGTAAAGCTTAATATAATTGACTACTCCTTAAAGTATATATAAATTACCCTTTAANAGACTTTAATTTCAATTGTAAATAGTAAAGTAAGACTTGTAACTTTTTTTCCACAGCATAAACTATTTGGTCAACATAGACTAAATCAGCAACTGTCCAATTATACTTGTTAAAATAATATGGAAGTAAATGACAAAGTATAGTCACTATCAACAGCGATGATAATTAGAAGTTTAACTGAGGATAACTTGTTCTTTGATACCAAGGTCACCTACTCACTAGTCTCAAATTGTTAATTGATCATTTGACTTCAATTGAGTTCTTAGTATTTCTGATCCCTTAAAGATTCACTTATTAATGGATATTTATACTTTATTTAGTTTTGTTTATTATGACCCTTCAACATTGACTCTCTTTTTCTTGTTTAGATACTTAGGTGCTGGATTTTGTTGATCAAGTTCAAAACTTAAGATCTTGATTTTGACAATAGCAACTATTCAACTATTGGGATACTGAGTTTCATCAAAATGAGGAGGCGTCAATTTTTGAAACATCGAATTGCTCTTGTAAGCATGTTGGTGTGTGTTTGCTGTTTTTTCATCGTGACCATGACTGTTCTCAAGCTTCCAGACGCCTCAACAAAGGAAGGTGCAATGGGGTTTTACCCAATAACGAGATCCAGAAAAGTTTCCCTTCAAGATGGCAACTTGGGCAAGTTTGGAGAAATGATGATTGACATGTTGCCTCAAGATCTTGCTTTTACCATGTTTGTTCCGACCGAGGAAGCGTTTAAGCGAGATCTGCGTCTGTCAGTGAACGATGCTTTGAAATCGGATAGGTTTAATGATACTTATGCGATTTTGACTCGTATATTGGGATTTTCAACTGTCCCTCGTGCACTTCTTTCCTCTACTGTGAAATTGGGTGAGCTTGTGAACTATGATTCGTTATCTGGGTTTCCCTTATACGTTTCAAAAGACATCGATGGAATGCTTGTTGTTAACAGGATTCGATCAGAAATAGTAGATGTTAGAAAAAAAGAGATTGTTGTGCATCTCGTGGATGGGATTATAATGGATGCTGAATTTGAGCAATCGGTTCTATCTGACAATGATACAGATGAGGACTGAATGTATATGGGAGATGCTTAATTAGTAATTGTTGGAAATCACAGTGTCCCTGAAACTCCAAGAATCATAGCCTTGGCTGAACTTGTTGTATTACCAACATCAATTATAAGGATCAATACACTTTAAAATGATCATTAGCAACGTGAAGGATACAAAACTGTAGCATAAAGACCTTCTGACTTTTCTTAGTGTCGTTCTTCATTCATATAAACTATCAGTGCCATTCTTCCCTCAGAATAAACTGTCAATTCCAATGTCGATTTAGTTTAAAGCGAATCACTTCCAACTCCTTTTGATTTCGCCCTGCAGATTCGGATATCTTTATTCTTCTTTTCAAATACCATGTTGATCAATGCGATTCCACCATATGTATAATATTTTTTTGAAGGAAGATTTGTATTAGTTAACTAGATGTTTGGATTTATGATTTTATAAAAAAAGGTTGTACTTAGGTCTTTTTATTTTATAAAATAATGGGCTTTTAAGTTTAAAAGATATTTTAGAAAGTGATGGATCGGTTTGTACTAGTAAAATGCATCGATCATCACCATTTGCTAGTATACATCCTCTCAAGTTCCCCATTTTCTTATTTGTTTTTGAGTTTTCGGCTTCCATAATTAGCTGGTGCATCTTAGTCACAAAATAATATGGAAATATACTAAATGGTAATGAGCATTGGATTTTTAGTTAAGCAAAAAGAGCGAACTAATTTTATTTATTTCACTTGTTTATATATAATATTTTGACATTTTATTTAACACATAAGTATTATAAATTTAATTAATTCGTATTTTGTCTTTTTCTTCATGTTTGTCTCAATCTTTACTCATTTTCAATTTTGTAGTGGAATGGAAATAATAATGTCATTGAATGTTCANCTTGTGAAAAATCGAATGACAATAGTGAGTTCTTAAAATCATGTGATGGTTGGACGACATGTGATTTAAATTCAGTCATTGTTGCACCTATATCCTTTGAAGGTGAAGGTGAAGGTGTACACATAATCCAAAGGAAGAAATGGTCATTATTTAGAGTAAAGAACCCTAGGTCGATGGTCAGAGTGACACCAACATACATCTGCATGTTCCAGTTGTTGCTCTTGATTGCACGTGCTAATACTACTACAATATGATATGCTTCATTCTTGACACTATCCTCTCCAAATTGTGATTCAACACCTAAAAACACTTGTTTACAAGAAAGACACAAAACCCAAGTGTAAGATCCTAAATAAAGATAACACATGATGAAATCATTCGAATAACGCAATAATGCATGAAAATAGCCTAANCTAAGGTATGAATGATAATGCAACTAAAATAGAACGATAATGCAAACAAAATGATGAATGCTTTTAAATGGAAATATATGATCTCCTCTTAAGTCCAATTCATACAATGATATCCCCAAAAGCACACATTTCACAATGTTTTTGGAACAATGATTAACTTGTTGGGTCCTAAGTGCAATTGATTAATTGAGGCAAGACACACGACATTAAGATAGATAACTTTTGCAACCTTAATTTTTCTTTATAAAATATTTTCTCTTAAGTTTTTTACTTAAAAGAAACTTACCTGCCAACTAAGCATGGATCTTCCACTCAAATGCTTTGCACTTGCTACACTTGGTCTCAAAAGAGTGCATTTTCCCCAGTAACATATAATCATAAAGGGGTATCAATTTATTAAAAGAAAATTATAACTTTTTATTTTATTTTTTATCTAATTGACAGACAATTCTCATGTAACCTAATGTTTTACACTCGCCACACTTGGTTTCAAAGGAGTGTCTCTTTCCCCATAACATATAATCTAAAAAAAGTGTCAATTTTTTTTCTTTTTTTGTAATTGACAGACAATTCTCCAGTAACCAAATGCAGTGAGTGTCACCATAGAAACATAATAGAAAATATTTCATTTCTCATTTAAGTATATAAACGAAAAAACTATCTTCCCTAAGTGTCATAGTGTTAATACTATAAGTGTAGTGTGTAAAGTTTCCCAACAAGTAATCATGATGATGGCAACCTCCTTTAGGGACTTTCCATCCAAAGAAGTATCAACTTCACACTAAGACTAAGAAAGGGAAGTTGAATAAAAGACCTTTAACCAAAATCATCTTTCTTCCTAAGTCTTAGAAAGTTTCCTTAAAACTAAATAGTTTTATCTTGTTTTTTAGGCCACCAATAAGGATGGGAAAGCATGCCACATGTGCCAAACAAAAGAAGCAAGAAATGACACTAAAGGCAAAGCTTGCGGATTGAAGAAGCTGCTGGAATTAGCCTTTTACCCAGCCAAGAACCTCCACCGCCCAGCCATTTTCAAACCAGCAAAATAAACATTGAACACATGATAAATGGGTTTGGCATGAGCTTGAAATCCATGTGGGTTATTCATGTTCAACACATGTAATTGCACATTCATGTAGCTTCCTATGCACGGCTCATTGCTCTTCTCCATCTATAAAAGAGAAGCTTGACCTCTTGTAAACTCAACTTGAATGAAATTATTGTTATGCTCTACAAAATTGAATCCAGCTGCTAAATCTTCGATTTCAAACCTTAAAGCAATTGATAACGATTCAAAACACCGTTATTTGTTATCTGATTTTGATACTAAAAGCATCATTCTTCACTTAGAAACTTGCTTAGACTCATGTGTTTTCAATAAAATGTGTGAATAAGAGAGTTAAGGTTTATTTCAATGGTTTTCTAACAAATTCTCCTTGTTTTGACAGAGATTGAGGTAATAGTAGAAGAAGAGGTGAAAAACCAAGAAGATGGAGCTCAGAAAAGGCTAAAAAGGCACCAGAAGGAGATAAAACGCGAAGCCCAAGCGTCCAGGAGCGCAAACCAACCGTCCAGAATCGATGCTCGCCGCCCGGGTAGTGGCCCCCGACGCTCGGGCGGCGGGGTTCGAAGCTTGGGTGTCCAAATGATCACCTGGGCCTTACATGAGGTCCAATTCTCCCCAGACGACCTCCTTAGACGCCTGGGCGTCGATTTTAGTGGACTGGGCCCTGTTTCTGCTCCGTTTTGATTCTTTTGGACCGGGCCTCGCTCTGGCGTGCCTCTGACACTATTTAGAGGACCCTGGGGTCTAGGTTTTGCATCCCTTGCAGAAAAGAGCATAGCAATACACTCCTAGCCAATTCTTAGCCTTCCATTCTCTTTCTTTCTTCCATTGTTGATAGAGTTCCCCCATGTCTATGGGGAACTAATTTCTATTTGTTGTTGGGGAATGATGTAACCTTGTAAACTCACATGTATTTGAATTGATTCTTAATTTCATATGCTTTTTCATTAATTGTTTGAGTAATTCATCTATTTTTATTCTTGCTTATACAATAGCATGATCTATGAATTGCATGAGTGCCGGGAGGTTCCTTTCAATTCAGGTTCTTGTTGAATTACTTCTAAGGGTTATATTGCTCAGGGATGAGGGTATAAGTCTTAGTCATCTTAACCTCTTGATCTTCACATCTTTTTACCAGGAATGCTAGGAATTGTATGAACTGGTAATTAGGGACAAACTTATTTACCGAGGGATCGAGTTTAAGTGATTTAGTGAGGGACGTTGACATTAATGCATAAAGAAGAATTCTTATATACATGAGAGGGAACTTGGTGAAATCTAACCCCAACAACATATCCATCTCATATAAATCAATCTTCGTTCATCTATGTGCTCCTTTGCCATTGATCAACTGCATTTTATTTTCTTTATTATTTTTGCACTCCAAACCCATGACCTCTTTTTATTTTTAAGTCTTAATTAATCCTATTTTCACACAACTGTTCAGCGCCGAAAGTCTTTTGGGATACGATACTTGGTATTACCATTTTATATTACTTGTGCGACTCAGTACACTTGCCGATTTTTCACAACAAGTTTTTGGCGCCATTGCCGGGGACTCACGGTCTAAGCTATTCTATTTGTGTGATTCTTGATTAATTTTGACTTTATCTTTTTTTTCTTATTTTTTTTTCCATTTTTATTTTTGATTTTTATATTTCAATCCCTAATTTTTATTTTTCTTATTTTTATTTTTGTACTAACAATCTCTCTCTAGAATTTTTGTGCAGGGACTTGAAGGAGGCCTAAAGGAGATATATTATCTAGAGAACTCTAGAGAAAATTTCACAGGCCTCACAATATGATCTAACAAGGATGAAATTCTATCGAGATAATTTCAACTACTGGTGGAAACCTCACTCAAGCACAAATCAAATTCAATATGGGCAAGTTGATGGACTATTCACTAGACCACCACAAGCAAATAGGGCCACAAAACTTGAGGAGACCCTCTAGTGGTTCATGTAGGAATCTCGCTCAAATCAAGAAAGCACTCAAGCAACATTCAAAAGGATGGAGTTGCACTGTAAATTCATAATTCAAAAGCTAGATGAGAAAAAAGTTGAGAAAGAAGAAAAAGAGAGATTGAGTGAGAAAGAGAAAGAGGTAGAAAAAGAAAACGATGAAGTAGAAAAGGAAAAGGAAGAAAATAAGGAAAAAGAAAAAGAAAAAGAGAGGGAAGAAAAGAAAGACGATGAGAGAAAAATAGAGAGAGAAGAAAAAGAATGTTTGAGTGAAAAAGAGAAGCATGTAGAGGAAGAAAAAGAAGGGGTTGAGAGAAAAAAGAATAAAGTTGAGAAAAGTCCTTTGTGCCCTAAGGAGTGTCCCATGGAGAAAAAAAGAGAGGGGAAGGATGAAAGCAAAAAGAAAGAATCATATGAAAAACCCCTTCCTCACCCAAAGAAGGATCATAGGAAGAAAAAGGAGAAACAATTGAGCATTTCATGGAAATCTTCAAGAAATTGGAGATTAAAGTTCCTATGATTAGGACACTGCAATAGGTTCCTGATTATATTAAATTCCTAAGAAAATTCAACAAAAAGAAAAAAAATATCTTCAACCCAGTTTATGAATTTTTTATCTTTTATTTTGTTTTATTTTATTTTATTTTTTTTTATTTGTTTTGATTTTATTTGATTTGATTTTATTTGATTTTATTTTATTTTGTTTTGTTTTATTTTATTTCATTTTATTTTGTTTTATTTTATTTTATTTTATTTTATTTTATTTTGTTTTGTTTTGTTTTATTTTATTTATTTTATATTATTTTTTTATTTTTTATTTTATTATTTGTGTGGTTTGGATTTGATTTTATTTTTGTGTGTTTGAGTTCTTTTTTTTAGGTTATATGGTGCTTCTGATGGTAGTAATGACAACATCTACTAATGGATGATTCCATAACATCTACTGATGGATGTTGATATGAAAGAGGATGGTGACTAGGCATCTATTGATGGATGTTAAGTGATTAGGCATCTACTAATGGATGCCAGTGAAGATGAGAAAGATTGGAGTCTACTGAGGGATACCAATGAAGATAAGAAATATTAGCATCTACTGATGGATGTTATGTGATTAGACATCTACTAATGGATGTTACTAACAACATATACTGATGGATGCTATGATGATGAAGACTGGATCAAGCTAGTGACGTTAAAGAAGCGCTTGCTGGGAGGCAACCCAGTTATCTGAACTTTTATTTTTAATTTTCATTTTTTTTTGTTTTTGTTTTAGTTTTAGTTTTTGTTTTATTTTATTTTTATTATGCTCTGCTTGAATGAACTAAACTGCTTTGATTCAACTATGCCTGTTCTGTGTGATAAGTTTTGCTTTATGAAATTCTAGTGTTTCATTGAAGTTGAGATGATGCATGATGTGCTACAAGTGATGAATCCCAATTTGTGAGATAGGTGCTTGAGATAAAGTTTGATTGAGATACTGAGTAGGATGTTTTTCTAAATTTTGGAACTTGTGAGTTTTGAGCTTAAGAGTTGATTATAAATAATTTCTATTACTTTGGAAGCATGAATGATTTTGTCAAAATTTTCTATGATTGAACTACTTGCTCGCAGATTCCATATGATCAAGGCCATCTTTTGTTATCCCTTATTCTTTTGGCTTTCACATAATATTTGCCCACTGAAAATATAACAATTTGTTCTAACCTTTTAACCTTGAACCTTATGGATGTTTTTAAAATCATTTTTGAAAAATCTTTACCTTGAGTTAAGTTGAGAACATTTGAGGAGGTACTGATAAAGGTTCAAGTTTGGGGTTGCCAGGTAACAACCCACTTCTCTAGGCAGTGAGCAATCAAAAGAAAAAGCAAGTGAAAAGCAAAGGCAAAAGAAAAGAAAAAGTGAGAAAAGAAAAATTCAAAAAGAAAAGAAAGAGCTCACTACAAGGGAAAGCTAGAAAAAAGAAAGAGAGTTTGTTCTTAAATGGTAATTACACAAATTTCTTGTTAAGCCCCTGACAAGTGTACTAGATCATTATCAAGTAATATAAACGGTAAGACCGAGTATCGTTCTCCCAAAGGACTCACTGGCCTAAATGTTCGTGTGATTTAATTTTATAAGACTTAAAAAGAATAAATTGGTAGTGTTGATGCAAAAACAAAATTTAAACATGCAGATGCAAAGTTGAATCAATTGGAAAAGAAGACTATGAATTAATGGTGTTGTTGGGGTTTACAATTTCATCTTTATCCATTCTCCTATATCTACTATTCTTGTTAAATTCGCTTTATTATCAATGTCATGCAGCTATCTAATCTACTCAAAACCCGATTCCTCGGCGAAGAGAGCCTATTATTGATGGGTGTCGCGGCCCATACAAATTTGATTGCATATGAGAAATGCAGTATAGCTAGGGAATGACTCCTAGGTCGTCTCTCAAGGACCAAACTGTGGTTCAAGAATCATGTCTAACACGAAGTGGGAGGGTTTGTGAAAAGGTTTGTGAATGCGGATGAATTAACTCAAAAGACGAATGCAAACAGAAATGTAAAACTGAAATACGGACAAAACATAAAAATGGAATCAAATACAGAATAAAAACGGTCGATCATTAACTCAATTACTATGCTTCCAATCACAGATCAACGACAAGTACACACTACTCTAATCCAAATCCGACACGAATCAACCAACTAAACGAAGGCTAATTCGGTCTTCAGAATTGCAAACTAAGCGAATGCAATGCACAAATTTAATCAGTCATCCACCATACAGTCTAATCAACTAAGCGAAGAATTGACACCAATTAGACAACTAAGCGTATACCTAATCGCAGGCAGACAACAGATTAAATATTGAGCAGAATCAAAGCAGCACTATGACAATTAAAGTGCAAGAATTTCATGGAAACAAGGTAATTTTATTAACGACCAACCAACTAACCCAAGCTAACATCACAATTAAATTATCACAATCGACTAGAACAAACAACTAGTGAACGAAAACACTAGAATGAAGCATTTAATACCAACATGCATGAACTAATTGAAAATGATATAAATAAGTTAAATTGTCGTGGATGCAGGAATTAAATCAAATGGAAAATTTAATTGCAATGTGTCACTGGATGTATGCAAATAATATATAATATCCAAAGCAAACAAAATGTGTCATGGTTCAATAATCAAATAAAAGGAAACCAATTAAGCCTTAAGCTTTTACGTGGCAGCCGAATGCATATTGCAAATGGAATGCAATGAAAGAAATTCTCATAAATTAGTAACAGTGCACAAGCAAATAAATAAAAAAAACGTGAATCACCACTACATTCAATCACCATTTTTCATCATTTAAAAAAAAACCTCGTAAACCGCATTCTAAAAAAAAAGATGTGCTCCAGCATTCTTTTAAAGGCCATGTCGTGCTGCCACAATGTTCCAGCAAAGTAATTCAAGCTTCTAAATAAAAATTAAGGGTGCCTCATTGCTTCAACCCGTGCGTCAATATTATTCCAGCATTCATCCAAAAAAAAATAACATTAAAAAAAAAAACTAAAGCAAAAAGAGAGAGTGATTGTTCCTCCTCTTCTCCACACCTAGTGCTAAAATTTAAAAGAAACTGTGACACCACATTCCACCTTGTGCCAGCACATAATCAAAGCAAAGAGAATGAAAGTGATTAATAGAGATGGAATCAACGTAATGAAGAAACGAACAAAAGTAAAAGTGTNGCCCTCTTTTCATCCAATGNCCTTCACCATAAATATCATTTCCAATCTCCCAAGAAATGTTCCCAACCGAGAATGAATTCCTCAACGTTACACCAGCCAATAAAATATGATGGCAGCCACTAGCAAAAATACCGAGAGGGAGAGCTCCCCTCCAAATGGGTGACGACTGGTGGAATTGTTAGAATCTCTAGGGCCATGTGTCCTCTTTTAAGGTTGGGTGGGGTCCACCCTAAAAAAAAAAGAAACCCTAGGCAATGTGTCCTACAATTTTGGGCCCCTCATAATTTTTAACAATGGCCCAATGTGTAAAAGTTTAATTAAAAATAATCTATACTACTAAGTTACAATATAATTAAAATTGAAATGTCCAAGCGAAGAGTCTTGACTTATTTGATAGCACTCCAAATTTCCCAAATTGTATTTCCAAAATTTTCCCTGAAAATAATAATGCAAATAATTAGCTCAGAAAATTCAAATTAACTAAAATCAGAATTTCCGATCAAATTAAGCATAATTTGGAAAAACGGGAAAATACCGGACAATTAAGCACAATTCCCTGATTAAATTCGGTACAATAAACTAAGTGAAATCAATAAAATATCGACTCATCAATTATCCATTACTAGTTTACTATTCCTAGTCTCCCTAAGTAACCAATAACGCATGAAAAGCAGAAGTTGAAAGCACTTGGATGTCCTACTCCTATTCCTAGATAGTATTGCTTAACCAAGAGAATTCCTATCAGTTCGAGACTTCCCTGTATGTTCCCATATCGACAAAATCAAGGATCAATACACCGAATGAGTTAAACGATGCAAGCATGATAATCAGATAAGAAAACTCAAACTATTGATAATACAAGCATATGCAAGCATATGAATATGCAAGCATATGAATAAAACAATAATTTCGATATAAGAGAGTTTCAAAAGATTACATTGCTCCCCGACAACAATGGGTTTAGTTCACTATAGACATGGTGAAACAAGATGAATTGAATGAAAAAGATGAAAAGATAAACCCTAGAATTGGTGATTCGGAGCTCCTGCATCCAAAAACCACCTCCAAGGAGTGAAAAAGAGCTATGGACGTCTCTGATTGCAAAAATATTATCCTAGGAATCGCACTGGGTCTATTTATAGGCCAGAAAAATAACAGAATTTTGGCCCAGGCCCATCATTTAGGCGCTCACTGCCTATTACCGCTTAGCGGTGGAGTCGCAGGACGCCCAACGGTTAGTTCTGGCGCTCAGCGGTGAAAATCGGGCAAAATTGGTGATACACGGGGCCCAAGGCCACCAAATAAAGAACAACCCCAAGAGCATGGTGAAGGGTAAAATGGACAATTCTACATAAAGAGGGGTGTGCCTATCATAAAAGGGGTGGCATTA
>NC_028351.1:19471830-19474226 GCF_000741045.1 Vigna radiata var. radiata
CTGCCAAAACCCAAGCCACTTCCTACGCTGTCTCTGGTTCACACGTTCATAACTTCCGCTGCATCTCAAATCATCATTTCTGGCTGGAGCATCCTTATCATGTGGTATTCAGAGCCTAGGTTGCTCACGGTGCTGTGGTTGTTCCAGCTAAGTTTCCTTTCTTTCAAATCCACACTGTCATGAACTTTCTGCACTGTCTTTGCTTCTATGTTCACTGTTCTATTGAGTTTCTACTACACATCTGATTTTGAGTGGATTATATTGTTCATTCACTTGTTCTCCAGCGTGTTTCTTTTTTACATTTTAATCGGTGCAATCATGAGTTTTCTTCATTTCCAGCTTCCGATTTTCATTTTTCCAGTTTTGTCAGTCATGTGCAAAATATTTTGCTGTGTTATCACTGTCATATTATTTTCATTCTATTCAAACCCATTTTCTTCCGTTTTTCATTGAGACTAGTGACTTTGCTAAGCTATATGTTGATCTAAAAAGCAAAGACAGCAAGTCAGCTTTGATCATTTGAGCTTCAAAAGCATAAGCACATGGTTTCACGTTGAAAATTTTGCAGAAAATAGAATCCTCTGGTTTGATTTACTATTTTCTGTTTCTGTTCAGATTTTTGATGTTTCAAACTATGAGCAAGTTCGTTTAATGATATTAAATGAGTCTCAAATGCTTGCAATCAATACGCATCATAGATTTGCAAAAATGTGTAGTGAGTTAATCAAAATCTGGTTTGAAAGTGTATTGATTCAACTATGCACCGTGTTGTGTTCTTTGTGCTGTTCTAGATCCAAAATTTTCTTCTAACTCAATTTCTGAAGTTAGATCTAGAATTAGGATCATTTGTCTTTCTATCACTTGTTTGATCTGTACAACTTTGTACAACTTTGATTCCATAGAAAACTGAATTTGGTTGGTTAATTGATGGTTTTTGCTGCATAACCGGTTTGAACTAGTCAAAATCTGCATATATTGGGTTCTGCATTCAAATTTTGTATTATCAAGTTTGATTGGACAATTTAAACTTGGCTATGCAAAGCAAATTTGGTTTATAGCAACTCTGCATAAGTCGAAATCTGAACCACCAGTTTTAGTAAATTTTTCTTTTCAAACTGCTGCAGTTTTATACATTCTTTTGCATAATTGGCAACTGATACACTGATTTTGAGATTTCATGATTTCCTGTGCATTTTCAATGGTCCAACAAGTGTCTTTGGTCAGTTAAAACTTGCAGATATTGTTCATTTGGTCACTTTTACATCAAAACTGCAAAATCAATCTTCAACCATTGAAATTGTTTTATTTTAGTAAGTGGACCAGTGATTTTCGGCTGTGGTCTTTCTCCTTGTTGTTTGACAGTTTGGACACCTTCAAAACATGCATACAAAGTTGTTCCATTAATCAAATTAGGTGTCAAAACATCCCTATACAAAAAAGGCCTTTCAAACCAGCCATGTTCAGCTTATGTTCTTGGCATATCAGCTGCTGAATACAAAACTCTGAATCTGTTTTGGTGCATATAACCAGTTGCATATGGATTGTAGCAAAAGCTTGGTGTCATTACTGGTTAAACATACTTCAAATCATCATTAAATAAGTTTGAAAAAATCATATGGACCAGTACAATCCAATTTTGAAAAAAATCACTGCACCAGAACCAGTTTTTGTGCCATAAACACTGTTTTCTTTGAGACCTTTCATCAAACAGTTTTGCCAATTATGTGAAATCAATGAATTTCGAGTAGTTGCAGCATGTTTTGATTTTCTTGCTTTCTGAATCTAATCTAGAGCCTTTCTTAAGCTCCTTTTGCGTGCCACCTTTCTTTGGAAACCTTTAATTGCTTGCTTTTATTGATTAAAAACAATCTGCACATAAGCTGTTTGACAAAAGTACAGTAGTGCAATTTGCTTTGACAGTTTTTGTGCAGCAACCGGATCAATTTCTGGTTTCCTTAGTGACTTGTGGTGGTTTGTTTGAGCTCTCTTTTGGTGCAGAAATTAGCTCAGGCTGTGCCTTAACATTGGTAGCATCCTAGGAAGAAGATTGGAGCAAGTAAAGTTCAATTTGAAGGTGTTTTCTGGTACAACAAAGATTGTGTACGGACTGCATAATTTCATTGCAGCAAATTTTGGTTCTGCAAGTGCTGGTTGTCACGGCAGAAGAGTTTCACACCAGCAGCTGAGAGAATTGCGTGAATCACCATTGATTCAATACCTTTTGAGAGCAACCAAAGCTGCACACATCATTTCCTTCTCACTTCCTTGTTGTTTCAAGTCATTTGTTTTGCAAAAGTATTTGTAAATGGCCATTAAGCAAGTGACTTGGAAGAATTCACAAGTGTTCTTCCATCACTTGTAAACCTTTTGCTCTTAATTTCTCATTAAAATTGGTA
>NC_028351.1:19475911-19494284 GCF_000741045.1 Vigna radiata var. radiata
CCTATCATAAAAGGGGTGGCATTAGTGTTTACTTTTCCATAGGCACCTAGCATATTTTACATGTGTTTAATAAAGCTTTCTAGAAGCCACACACATTTAGCACATGGCTAATTAGTTGGAATGAGATCTGAAACGTGTGGCCTTGAGATTGATCTATAAAATCTCATAGGCTAAGCTTGTAAATCACTTTTGAATGATATGAGATTTCACTTTGCTGAAGCCATTCCAGCACCGAAAACTCTCCCAAAAGTCACTTCTTCATTTGAGCTTTCCATTCTCCATCTAGCTTCCTTCCAATGGAAGGTCGTCTGAGCTAGGCTTCACCACCACCACAACTCACTTCCACCATCTAAATCATTGGTGCACTCTGTCCACGACTGCCAAAACCCAAGCCACTTCCTACGCTGTCTCTGGTTCACACGTTCATAACTTCCGCTGCATCTCAAATCATCATTTCTGGCTGGAGCATCCTTATCAATTGGCCCTCAACGCTTACTGCAACAGAAAAACAACACTTTGGTCAACTTTTTCTGGTCAACTGGTTGACTTTTCTGGTTGACTAGTTGACCTTTCTGATTGATTGGTTGACTTTTCTACACTGCAACTCTTTGATACTTCAACCTTTCTTTCAATTCATTCCAAAAACCTACAAAATCAAGGGAAACCAAGCATAAAACCAAGAAAACCAACTTTGACTCTCTTGTTCTCTAACTTAAGAAAAATGCATGATTTTAAGCTAATTCTAAGCCATAAAGGGCGTGATTTAATATCAAAATTAAGTGTGAAAATAACGGTTTTTCAACCATTATCATCTCTTTCTTAACTCAAGGAACTTTGCTGACCAGAAAAACCAATTTCCTTCTTAGCCCAGCCAAGTTACAAGCCATTAAAAGCCCTTGTGATGACAACCTATTTGTAAGTATGTTTGATTATGGTTAAATGAGAGGCAAAATTAATTTGTGTGACATCGTGATAACAGAGTGAAACACCACACCATACACCTGTGAGCTAAGTGAAACACTTTTGAAAGCTTGAGTTATACACTTTTGAGTGCTCAAGTGAAACACTTTTCTTGGTGAGAATGGTTCTTTGAATTTCTGATTGCATCTCTGCTTGGTTGATTGATCCCTCTTAAGGATAGCACCTGTTAAAAATGCATCACGTTGATCCTGATTGAATTGAATCATCTGCACATCTTGACTGAAATCTTATGCTGAAATTGATAAAAGTGATTCCTTGTCTTGAAAAAGTTTTTGATAAAGGTTGAGTCATTGTAGTGATTGTTCTGAAAAGTTGAGTTACATTTTGTTTGCTTGAGGAAAAGCAAAGTTCTAAGTTTGGGGTTGTGATAACGGTTTAAAACACCGTTATTTGTTATGTGATTTTGATACTAAAAGCACCCTTTTTCACATAGAAACTTGCTTGGACTCGTGTGTTTTCAATAAAATGTGTGAATAAGAGAGTTAAGGTTGATTTCAATGGTTTTCTAACAAATTCCCCTTTCATTCTCTTTCTTTCTTCCATTATTCATAGAGTTCCCCCATGTCTATGGGGAACTAATTTCTATTTGTTGTTGGGGAATGATGTAACCTTGTAAACTCTCATGTATTTGAATTGATTCTTAATTTCATATGCTTTTTCATTAATTGTTAGAATAATTCATCTGTTTTTCTTCATGCTTATACAATAGCATGATCTATGAGTTGCATGAGTGCTGGGAGGTTCCTTTCAATTCAGGTTCTTGTTGAATTACTCCTAAGGGTTATATTGCTTAGGGATGAGGGAATGAGTCTTAGTCGTCTTAACCTCTTGATCTTCAAATCTTTTTACCAGGAATGCTAGGAATTGTATGAACTGGTAATTAGGGACAAGCTTATTTACCGAGGGGTCGGGTTTAAGTGATTTAGTTAGGGACGTTGACATTAATGCATAAAGAAGAATTCTTATATACATGAGAGAGAACTTAGTGAAATCTTACCCCAACAACATATCCATCTCATATAAATCTATCTTCGTTCATCTTTGTGCTCCTTTGTCGTTGATCAACTGCATTTTATTTTCTTTATTATTTTTTTACTCCAAACCCATGATCTCTTTTTATTTTTTAAGTCTTAATTAATCCTGTTTTCACACAACTATTCATCGCCAAGAGTCCTTTGGGATACGATAATTGGTATTACCATTTGATATTACTTGTGTGACTTGGTACATTTGCCGATTTTCGCCAACAACAACTTTAGCTTTGCTTCCTCTAGCTCCTTTCCCCTTAGGAAAGTTGTCTAAGCTAGGTTTCTTCACTGCATCATCTCCCAAACACTGCCAAACCTTTTATCAAACACCTTGCATGCGCTTCATCCAGTTCATTCAATCTCCATTTCCGTTGCCACTTTTGACCATAGAGCTTCTTCATGATCGAACGTGAAGGACGCTTCTATCATTTGGTATCAGAACCAGTCGTTCTTGCAGTGCTTCAAGAGCTAAGTTCTCTTTTCCTCCATTTTTCTATTTTTCGTAATGTTCTGTTCAAACTTTGCCATTGTTTCATCATTTTTTAATTTTGTTTGCTTCTTTTTCGTGTTCTCGTGCATGTTTGATTCTATTCACTGCTCCTTACTGTGTCTTTAACATTTTAATCGGTGCATTTCATTTGTTTTTGGTTTATTCCAACTTCAATTTCAAAATCCAATTATCTCATAGTCATGTGCAATTATTTTTGTAATTTTTCTCTGTTAGAGGTATTTTGATTCTGTTCAATTGTGAGTGTTTCAATTTTTAATTGAGTCCAGTGTGTTGCAAGTTCTATGTTGATCGTATAAAGCAAAGATATTAAGTTAACTTTGATCATTTGAGCTTCGAAGCATTGCATACTGTTTTTCAAGTTGAAAATTATGCACAAAATGAGTTTTTCGGGTTTGATTTGTCAACTCTGAGTTTGTCCACGTTTCTGGTGCTTTCAGCTTGGTATAAGCTTGCTTACTGAGTTTAAATAAGTCTCAAGTGTTTCCAACTCCTAAAGTTTTCAGAATTGTAAAATCAGTAGTTGAGTTCTGTAAAAATAAAAGTATGGATTCAAAGATGTAACTTTTCAAACAACTATTCACCGTGCTGACTTTTCATTGAAACTGTCTTAGGACATTGCACATCTGCTAATTCACATTTTCAAAGCTAGATCTATTCTGGTATAGTTTTGTCCAAATTTCTGAATTTTCAGCAACTTATACAGTGACTTTGAGTTTCTGCAATTTTTAGTGTTGTGTAAACATTTGTGCAAGTTCAATTGAGCAATTTAAACATGTATGCACTGTTGAATTGGTCATTTTCCAGCCAATATACAAAATCACCATTTAAACCCCAATTTTCCATGAAAATTCGAAGTGGACCGTCAAATCGAGACCCTAAGTGTTTTTGGCAACAAGTACTCATGATCGCGAAACAAATATCAACAATATGCTCAAAAAATATCAGTGAATAGACTTAGAAGATAGAGTTAAGATGATGAATTTCCAATTAAACATGTGTTATGAAAAAACAAGATGCAATGGATATACTATGTAAATGAATGAATGATGTAAGATGTCAAAAAAAATGACATGCATAAGAATGAAGAACACAATGTACATTAATAGCTTGTTAGCTTCTTCAAGACTATTGTTAGCTTGTTATATTAGAAAAATACAGCCAAATTATTAGGTATCTTACACTTTGCTCCTTGTGTGTATATACCACAATCAAATTAGTTCCCTGTTGGGGAAAATCGGCAAGTGTACCAAGTCGCACAAGTAATATAAAATGGTAAGACCAAGTATCGTATCCTAGAGGACTCTTGGCCCTGAACAGTTGTGTGAAAACATGATTAATTAAGACTTAAAAGAAAAGAGATCATAGATTGTATTGCAAAAAGAATCAAATAGAGCAAAGAAAAAGTGATCAGTGGCAAAAGAGCACAGAGATGAATGAAGGTTGATTTATATGAGATGATTATGCTATTGGGGTTTGACTTCACCAAGTTCCCTCTCATGTATATAAGAATTCTTCTTTTATTCATTAATGCCAACGTCCCTCACTAAATCACTTAAACCCAATCCCTCGGTAAATAAGCATGTCCTTAATTACCAGTTCATACAATTCCTAACATTCCTGGTAAAAAGATGTGAAGATCAAGAGGTTAAGACGACTAAGACTCATACCCTCATCCATGTGCAATATAACCCTTAGGAGTAATTTAACAAGGACCTGAATTGAAAGGAACCTCCCAGCACTCATGCAACTCACGAATCATGCTAATGTATAAGCAAGCAGTAAGAAGAAATAAATTACTCTAACAATTAATGCAAAAAAGCATATGAAATTAAGAATAAATTCAAATACATGAGAGTTTACAAGGTTACATCATTCTCCAACAACAGATGGAAATTAGTTCCCCATAGACATGGGGAAACTCTATGAATAATGGAAGAAAAGAAAGAATGAGAAGACTAAGAATTGGCTAGGAGTGTATTGCTATGCTCGCTTCTGCCAGGGATGCAAAACCTAGACCCCAGGGTCCTTTAAATAATGTCAAACGCGTCCCAAAGTGCGGCCCGATCCAAAAGAATTAAATTAGAGCAGAATCAAGGCCCGATCCACGTCAAATCTCGCTCAAGCGTCGTAGGGAGCTCGCCCGGGCGTGAACTGAGGGTTTTGTAAGGCTTAGGCACCAGTTTTGGACGCTTGAGCTACGAGTGTCTGTCGCCTAGGCGACCAGCGTCGATTTCCAGCTCGCTGATTTTCGCTCCTATCACCTGGGCTTCGGGTTTTCTCCCTCCTTGGTGCCTTTTTGACCCCTTTTGAGCTCCTTCTTCATGGCTTTTCACTTCTTTTTCCAGAATTGCTTCAATCTTTTTCAAAACAAGAGGAATTTGTTAGAAAACAATTAAAATCAACCTCAACTCTCTTATTCACACAATTTACTGAAAATATATGAGATCAAGCAAGTTTCTAAGTGAAAAATGGTGCTTTTAGTATCAAAATCATATGGTAAATAACGGTGTTTCAAACCGTTATCATTCCCACTTCCATGCATGCCCATATTTTAATTGTGCTGTCAGATGAACTTGACAACAAATAAGCCTCTCAACAAATAACGGATGTGATTACACCAGTATGCTTATTAAATGCCATTGTACATTGTAATGTATCAATGTCCCATACCTAAAGAAAACAAGGTAACAAGATTTGGGCAATGAATGATAAGTGAATTGATCACTTTGTAATTTAAAGAAATTTGACATGATATAAGGAAAAAATTAATATTTCGACATCAACTCAGGATAGACATAACTTTATGGTCCATGGATTCTGAGTACAAAATCTTACATTCAAAGTTTGGAAAACAACAAATTTAGTATGTTCGATCAATGAATCAATCAATACAAAAGGAGACTTAGCTTCATAGCTTTCTCTCTAGACAATAATGACACCATTTTGAAGTTTTTAATGATAACATAATACATAAATTAATGGACCCTAGAAAAAAATTTAAAAAAAAATGAGAATTCTTAACTTAATCAAAGAAAAAAAATGGTAGCTTAAGTAATTCCACAATGATATTCTTTTCTAAGAATAACAAGTACTCAAAATGTGCTAAGCATATGAAATTGAAATACTATGAGTTAAAGAAGAAGTTTATAAACGTAGAACATATTATCACCAATCATATGATTGTTAACCCTTTAACAAAAGGTTACCGCCTAAATTCTTTGTTGGTCATGCAAAGAATATAGGCATTATGTCTGCCATTAAATGTTGAATATTAATATTATTAATGATTACGTGACACTCTGAGCTCTTTAATGTATAAGTTTCTAAAATTTGTATTTTCTTATTTCTATATATGCATTGAAATTAGGATGAAGAGAACAAATTATCTTATTATTATTGAAAATGACATTATGTTTGAATGCATTATGGACTTCTCATTGTAAGTCATACTAAGGAGAAAGGGATAATACAATAGTACATGGAAAGAAACACGTTGATTGAATGATGTGAAACTACCATTACTCTCTCTTTTTGGTATCTTTAATTATGAATAATCATGAAATCAATTTATGTAATATCCTTAACATGTATTACGATTTATGTATTAGATTGCATATGACATCAAATGAAAGTGAGAGAATGTTAAAATTAATTGACAAATTAATTCAATTATGTAACTCATGTGAAATATTATGATGGACTTAAATGTGATATAATAAAATATAAGGACCTATTTGTTATTATGGGAAGTCATAATAAAATTAAGTAAAAGAAAAAAAGAAACTTACGATAACCAACTCGATGGACTTTTGTTAATAAAAGGGACTAGGGTTGTTCTTTAGCCACAAGGTTCTTTTATAATAAACTATCAAGAAAGTGAGATAGAAGAAAGTTAAGCAAAAAGATAGACTGGGAAGAAGAGGTTAGAGAAAAAAAAAGATTAAAAAATGCATCCTTGTTGGATCTGTCATGGGTCAAGGTTAGTGTCTCCTAATTATGATTTATGTTAATGTATAAGAATCACCAATCTTAAGATACTAAGGAAACAATGTAATGCAATTGTAGAAGAAAATAAAATAATGTTTTCTCACATTGTTATTCAATGATTCATAATAGTACAATATATAAAAACATAAATAAGATACACTTAACAAACCTAAAACAGAAACTTGTTCTTGAAGTTTAGAAACCACATATTGACTTAGCTAACTTAGCTGGACTATTAAAAAAATATTAGTTAAATTTCAATTACTAAAACCATGATTTCAACACACGTAACAATACCCACCTACATGTTAGATCTCTAAAAACCACTAAAGATGCAAAAAAAAAAAAAAAAAAAAGTTGGAAAAGTTCATAAGTGTCTAATGCACTTGATTTGATATATGTTTCTAACACTCAAAATGCATGAATTTGATATATTCTTGAGTAAATCAGACCCTCTTAGCTTAAAAATATAGAATGTTATATTGATAACTCGTTAAGTGTGTTTTCAATATCTTTTTGGTGAAAATGTAACACTTTTTACAGAATCAAAAAGAATTGTGTAGTTAGACTTTAGGATTAATGTTGACTGCTGACAGACGATTATGAAACATTTAAATCTTGTTTGTGCATTGAGCATCAAAGCGAGGCGTTGAAAGATGAAGGAAACCTAAATTGATGGAGAGCTTAAGCACCAAGGTGAAGAGCTAAGCTAAGAGAAAACATTCAGATAGGAAGAGTTGAACATCAAGGCAGAAGCTTAATTCACAAGAATACACTAAATAGGAGGTAACCGCTATGGCTGAGCATTGAAGACTAAAGCTAAGCATCAAGTCTTAAATCTGAGAGATTTATGGGAAAGTATCAACAACTCTTGAAGCTTGTAAGAAGAATCACTAAGAGCAGCTGAGCTTTCTTGTATTAAGGTTGAGTGTAGCTTTTTCTACTATGGACTATTGCTAATTTATATATGATTATACTTTTATTCAAGTGTTAATAATTTGGTTTATGTTTTAAATATTAGAATGAACTAATCATTCATCTTATATAACTCATTTGAATTGATTTAAGAAACTAATCTTAAATTTAATGTGCAACCAAGTCATCTAATAATGTTAAGAATAGATTTGAATGATTTAATTAAGTTAAAAGTCTTGCGCTTAAAGTAATTCATTGTTTAGTAGTTGAGGAATCATCACCATGATTGAAATCCTTAGATTTTTGAACTCAGAATTGATTTAAATTGAGTCACAAATTTCTAATAATAATCAACGATAGTATAGAAAATAGGTAATGTTCAATCCCAATACATTATATACATTGTTTATTTTAATCTTATTTAGTTCTCATTTAATCCTTCATCATACTTGACAAAACAATGTTTTATTGCAAGTCAAAACATATTAGAATTACTTTACATCTTAAAGAAGTCCATGTAGATACAATACTTGTTTTTTTGTGACTACATACACTTGTCTTTAGGTGTGTCTCTATTCTTGGTGTCCAAATGTTATAATTATCACCATCAAACATGTGCTAGAGTTGTGTAAGGAGTTTTAGAATCCATTTTTGGTGAATTGAACCAAGTGGGTTTATGGTAGGTTTTAAACATTCACTCTTAGGAACATTCTAAGAAGAAGGCTCTTGATACCGATATAAGGTTTTTTTATTTTTTAATGGTGGAAACATAAACTTGAGAAATGAAGGAAAAAAAAATGTGATTGTGGAAGAAAAAACAATTATTCTCACCCTGTTATTCAATGAATCACAAGACTACAGTATATTAAAACAGAAACAAGATGCACTTAACCAATTTAAATTTCAATTATTAAAAAGCACGAATTTAACATAAGTAACAATACCCACCTACCTGTTGCTTTTAAGGTTTTGAGAGTATTTTCTTCAGAACATGCTGTTCTATAAATTCTGAGAAAAATTTTGTTTTATGAAATATAACACAAAACTTACAATAAACAATTATATTGTGTATGATTCTCAAATTGCTTTGACCATTTCTTGTCAAAGTCACTTTCATTTGCAGCTGCTGATTCAATCCTGTTGTAACACACCTGTTTCAGTTTCATCAGTTTTAGCTTCTTTGTATTTCTTGTATAGGTCACTTCTGTAAAGTTGTTTAGTCCTAAAGACCAAAATGAGTGACAGAAGTGCCCCAAACAAGCTAACTGCAGTGGTTATAATGAATGCTAACTTGAAGCACTCCTCCCCATTGCAGTTCAATTCCTCTCCTGGACTTGTCTTTTTCCCCATAGCTTCTATTTGCCTCATGGCTTCCTTGTCATACAGATACCCTGCAACCCTCACGCCGAGCAAGTATGACCCAATTGGACCAGCTAGTGACCCTAAATTGTACAGTGTTGAATAATGTTTGAGGCCAAAAAGTTCAGATATAACAGAATAGATTAATGGCCAATTAGCCCCATAGCAGAACCCTATAACAATTGAGGCTACATAGAGACCATTTGGGAAATTGAAGGCAACTAAAAGATGGCCTACGCAAGATAACAAAAGCAATGATGTGAGCATGAGAGGCCTAGGGACTCTATATTTGAGTATGATAAACTCTGAGACAACCCCTTGAACCACCTTACCTAAATAGATCCAAATGGATGTAAGAGAGACAAATGTGGTTACGGTATGAGAAGGATATCCCAATGAAATTCCAATTTGACTCAAGTTGTTTATCATTGTGACGTTGCTACCTAGTGAACATATAGAAGTTAATAAGAGCAGCACCATGTCAAGGCTAAAACTGGCTTGAAGTATTGTATGATCTTCACCTCTTTCTGGGGGGTTGAATATGTTTTCCCAAAAGGAGATTTCTTCTTGGGGAGCCTGGGAAGACTTCTCTTGATAAGGATTTTCTGTAGCTATGTTTGGATAGTTTTCCAGGAGCTTCTGACTATCTTCCCTATTGATGTTTTCAAGCTTACTCTTCCAAATCTTGTGTTCTTCCACAATAACAACAGAAAGTGGAAGGACGAGCAGAAGAAGCATCACAGTGGTAGTAATCTGATACTCAAACTGAGAGAAAGTGAAAAATTGTTGTACTAAAGTTACAAACATGAGAAACCCTGCAAGGACTAATGTCAGATAGAGGAACCTGTATAAAACTTTGGTGTCATTTGGCTGTTGAACAGTCTTGTGGATTCTGATAACTGGAAGAAACAGAAAAACTGCAGCAATTGGTAGCCATGCCATGAGAAAAATGAGGAATTTAGAGTCATCTCCATACAAGGCATAGTATAGCTGAGTAATTATTACTGCACTTAAACCTGTATAGCCAGTCAAAAGGCCTAAAACTACTCCTCTGCTGATAGGGAAGTTCATTACACTGGTCACAAGAGCTCCAGTGTTAGTTGCACAATGAGAATTGGCTCCAATGAAAAGGTAGAAGCACATCTGCCACACATGGGGCTTTGCAATTTTGCTGGTGACAACAAGCCAAATCAGAAAATACCCAGCAAAGTTGAGAACCCCACCAATTGCTAAGATAAACCAAGGTGGTGTGACCTCATAGATTAGGCCTGCATGAATGCCTATGTTGGCTCCCAACTCCTGGAAGAAGCTTAATAGATTGAGAGTGGATTGGTCATAACCAAGAACTAACTTGATATCTTGTGAGAATAGGCTAAACATGTAGCTTGCTCCCGACACTGACATCAACATAAATGATGAAAACATCATGAACCATCTCCCTGTAAGGACTTGGAATGAAAACCCTTTGATGCTTCCCCAACTAAGTTCATCACCTCTCCCATATGCTGTAGAGAATACCATTTTTCTCACTTCTTAAACAAGGTTTTCAATTACAAACAATCATATATACAATTCAAGACCCTTGGAAACCTTTTGTGCATAATTTACTGTTTAAAGAGAATAGGGCAGACGGATTATCAATCAAAACGATGTTCACTTGTATAGGTTTAAGAGCAGAGAAGAGCGAATAATTGCGAGATTCATTGATTTTTTATTCATCGCAGAAGTGCTCTGATTTTAAGGGATTTAAAATAAATTCTCAATTTTGTCTGAAAAGCAATTGGCTTGAGCTTTGCAGTAAGTTTTCTATACATTATGATTTCTGCCTTCTATGAAACGCTCACTGAGTTGGCTAGCCTGTGTCACAAAACCATACTTTATGGTAAAAAATAATTGCAATCATTCTATATGCACACAAAATATATACTACCATTTTTTATTTTCCAGGTTACATATTTTTACCATAAAAAGTTATGCATATGAGAATGAATGTAAAGGATTCACAACATCAATTATTAATAATAATTAATAATAATAATAATAATAATAATAATAATTATTATTATTATTATTATTATTATTATTTTAATTTATATTTTAATAATTAATTTTAATTTTTTTTCTTATAAACATTTTTTTAATTAAAATATAACATTAACAATTATCATTTTATATTATTTTTATAACAAGAAATATTTTGATAATTTTTCATTTCTATTAAATAATTATTTTTATATGTGATATCAATACACTAATTTTTAAAAATTTTATTCGAAATACATTCCTATCTATCTTTAAATCAACTCAAATAAACAACAAAATATTTATTTTTAAATTTTCTCAAATTTATTTAGTCACTCTTCCCAAATCATCTCTTCAAAATAAATACACCCTAAAACTTAGTTGTCACAAAAATTGTACTCAATGAAACTAATTTAAAACTAAAATTTTAGAGAATACTGATACCTAAAAATTGTAGTCAATGAAACTAATTTAAAACTAGAATTTTAGAGAATACTGATACCAAGAATCGTGGAGAAGATTCAATACTAAAAGGTAAATCTAATCCATACATTCATACCATTTCTAACGCAAAATCTTTAAATACAATAGGTTTATAAATCTTTATATGATGTTGATTTCTCTCATTTTTACTATATCTAGATATAGACTCCCACTTAAATATCCCTAAAGTTACATAAAAACAAAAAAACAAAAAAGCAACAGAGATAACTGGTAAGATGTTGACCCTCCACCAAACAGAACTCTAGAGGACATGAAAGTGTCAGCCTAAATGCAATTGCTAATCGTTTAGCCTTCAAAACTATTTGTGTTTTAATCTAAACCATACAAAAGCAGAAGAAAAATCTTGGAAAAGTAATTAATTTTGGAGCAATTATTGGAAATAATGGTGGGTTTTCTTATCTTTTCTCATAACAATGATTGTTGCTTGAGTTAAGTATAGTCAACAAATGACCTCAAATCAATTCTAATCAAAGTGATGGACAGGTGATTAAGTGTTATAATAATTTCATACAGACAGAAGAACTCGGCGCAATATCCGTAGTGAACTCGTATCACGTTAAAAATTAATAATCAATAAAGTAGAAATAGATACGTTGGGATTGATGAAGTTCATAACAATCATGTTTTCAAGAATTACGTGTATTCCCTTTAATATTAAAGAGAAAACCATGGAAACCACTAACATATTTTTAATTTTTTTTTTCCAAGTAGAATACTATACATTTTAATTACACAAAAAAGCATATATTATTGTACAAGTTCAAAACACTAGTACAAAAACGCTGTTTAACGTCATCTATTAGACATCGGTTATGTGAAAATCCGACGTCTATTACTGCACGGTGGCATTATCGTAAATAAATTGGAAAACTAGACGTCAGTTTCGATGTCCGGTGACGTCTATGACATCATAGATGTCGCACCTGCCGCAAACTGACGTCCAATTGCCTAAGGTATGTGATAAAACAGTCCATTGACGTCGGTGTTCACGGGGACCGACGTCTACTAGGCTGCAATTAATGCTGCCCATCAAATTCCCAGGAGCTTAGACGTCGGCTAGAAAGGGCACCGACGTCTACGTCACTAACAGGAAATCAAACGTCAACCGGTTCAGCTTTAGACGTCGAATAGACGTCGGATCCCATGAAAAAGCGACGTCGACTGGCCTACAATTAATGTTGTTCACCTAATTCCCCAGGCAATTAGACGTCACATAGTCAAACACTGACGTCTAAGACCTGTCTGGAAGGCGGGAAGACAAAAATTCTTCAATGTAGACGTCAGTTCTGAGGGGCACCGACGTCTAAGTTCCTGTATTTTCACCAAATTCGAGGGTTTTAGATGTCGGTTGTGAGGGGCATCGACATGAACTACATAGACGTCGGATCCCCTAAAACACCGACGCCCCATTTCATTTTAAATAGACCGCAGACTCTTCATAGTTGCAGTATAGTGATGAAGGTTGAAAAATAGTTATTTTCATATGTCAACTTGGACCAAATTACACCCTTTACTACTCAGAATGAGCTTAGAATCAAGCAAAACTCAATAAATGAGTCTGAAGAGAGTCAAAAGCTGTTTTTAGCGTTTTTATGCTTGTTTTGCATTGTTTTGAAGCTAATTTGAGAAAAGTAAAGAACGAAGTTGAAGATACAGGTCGTTGACTCAAGAAAAGAGCAGAAAAATGAAGATTTGAAGAGTCGACGCACCGCCCAGCGGCACACTTAAACCGTCGAGCGGTCCAGGACGAGGAGAAGGCATGGCGATTGACGCTGGGCGGACCTGAGGGAAACCGCCCGGCGGTGGCGATTGCCGCCGGGCAATAGGGCGATTTGTGGCAAACCGCCGGGCGGCACACTTAAACCGCCCGACGGTGGCTCGCTGGACTTGGGCCCGTTTTTTATGTGCTCTTCACCTATATATACCCCTATTGCGAATTCAGAAACAGTGTAAAATAAGCATAAAATCGCTAAAAACAACTTTTGACTCTCTCCAAACTCATTTATTGAGTTTTGCTTGATTCTAAGCTCGTTCCGAGTAGTAAAGGGTGTAATTTGGTGCAAATTGACATATGAAAATCACTGTTTTTCAACCTTCATCAATCACCATCCACATTGTTTCAAGTAAAATGCTCTGCAAAAGCAACGTTCCAGCACACCTTCTTTTCCTCAAACTCCCTCAACCGAGAGAAAAAATGTGCCTTAAAAGTGTGACGGCTGGACCTAGCTCCCAAGGCCATGTGTCTTAAAATTAGGGGTGGGGTCCACCCTAAAAAATAAACCTAGGTCATGTGCCAAGTATCCTACAATTTTGGGCCCCTCATAATTTTTTAACAATGGCCCAATGTGCAAAAGTTTGTCCAAAAAGTTTAAACAATTAAAATTACAATACAACTAAAATTTAAAATGTCTAATTTGAGAGTCTTGAATTTATTTGGTGTCCTCCAAATGTCCCAAATTGTGTTTCCAAAATTTTCCCTGAAAATAATAATGCAAATAATTAGCTCAGAAAATTCAAATTAATTAAAATTAGAATTTTCGGTCAAATTAAGCACTATTAGCGAAAACGGGAAAATACCGGACATTTAAACACAATTCCCTGATTAATTCTAGCACAATAAACTAGGTGAAATCAATAAAATATCGACTCATCAAAATAAACCACACTTAGTCTTTTTCACTCCAAGGCAAAACCAAGAGGAAAATCAGGGAACAGTTCAACGGACATCAGGGAATTGACACAGACTCAGCAGACAGAATTACAGTCCTCAAGAGATCTGGACAAGGAAAAGTGGTAGACAGTATCCACACAGAATCAGAGGAAACAGATACTCAGAGAAATCATCCAAGCAATTCCAAGCATGGCACAAGCATCAGATCAGAAATCAAAACAGTCAACAGATCATGGACATGTGCAATAAAAGCGGGAAAGGGAGGAGAAGGGAAAAAGAAAACTTCCCTGATCATGGTGGCAGTTGCCAATTTTGGACTGTCAAGGAGATATTCTCCACCACTGGAGTCAACAAGGAAGTCTTGAGGAGGAACTGCTTCAGCCTCCAAATTTGATCAAATAGGGAGATGTCCTCCACAATTGGATCCAAGAAGTAATGATTGTTGATGAGCTGGTTCAGCTGGTGCCTATTGATGTTAAAGCTCTTATGTATGCTTGCACCTTTGTTTTCCACTGTGGGGGCTTGTTGGTCAAATTCATGTGTACCTCCTGCAACATGGTTAGTGCAATATGGTTCCACAGAAATAACATGCAGGGGTATAACACCCAATCCTAGTGTAACATGTTGAACATCAGATATACTCTCAGAACATGAATCAATTTCAAATGTAGAAACAATACCAATAACAGGCTCAGATTCATGTTCAGTGCATGGAGAATAAACATTCACATAAGATGGCAAAAGTTGTTTCTCATCATGCCAAGAGAGAGAATTAGAAGCATGCTCATCAACAATACAATCATCAACATACCTATCAATAGCATAATCATCAGCAACAAAATCAATCACATGTATGTTTACTTCCACCTCCCTGTGAAAGATTTCAACAGACTCACAGTTAGGATCACCTATCACAAAGTTGGAAGCTGGTTGTATCACAGAATTGATTTCAACACAAATAGAGCAAGAACCAACTTCACAACTACATTTAAAATTTTCAGAAAACTGTGAAAGATGAAAATTTAATCCCAAGTCTAAAGCATCTTCAGTTTTCACAGTTTTCATATCAAAATCATCACTAACATGTGAATCTAAAGCAGAATCAAGAATATTTGAATGCATAAACAGCTCAGGCAAAACAAGTGGGATTTCAAGTTTAGAGGAAACCTATGTTGATTCATGATTCATCTCACTAGTAACAGCAAAATGAGCAACTGCATCCTCAGGTGCAAGAGGGGAGGCATAGGAAGGTGGGAAAGTAGATGGCACAATAGTAAGCTCATGACTATGTTCCCCATCTCCTATGTGGATGGCACTGACATCATTTGGAAGCTGAACAGTCTAGAGTGGTAATCCCTCTAAAAATTGAGACTGTTCCTCGGTGCACTGTGCGGCCATCTGCCCCCACAACTCATTCAATGTAGGCTCAGAAGAAGTAGAAGATTTGGCAGGTGCCTTTTGCTGTTTTTGTTGCCTCTGATTTTTCTGTTGTGACTGTCTGTTATTGTAGATGTTGGTAGCATAAGGTTGAGGCTCATCATGAGAAACAGGGTGCTCCAAAGAAGGACAGACATCCGTATAGTGGTCACTGGAATGACATATAACCCACAACCGTGCAACAGATGCAGATGGAAGTGCTGGTCTCTAGTTGGATGCCAATTGTGTCACCAAACTAACAAGAGAATCAAGCTTGCTTTCCAATTTCCCACCAGCAACTGATGAAGAATGGGCAGGCTCATGAAACTGCAGCTGTTGTGGTTCCTGAAAAGGTGGAGAAGGCATACAAGAATTCAGAAATGGTTGATATTGTTGTGGAGCATCATGCCATCCCAAGCTAGGGTCATTCCATCCAGGATCGTTGTTGTGACCATACTGAGCAGGGTAGAATTCATCCAAGAACGTAAGCTTAAGATCTTCCCAAGAAGTGACGGATCCTGGAGGAAGACAATACAGCCAATCCCTTACTGCTTCTTTTAATGAATGCGAAAATGCCCTTAAGAACATGTCTTCATCCGGGACATCTGGAGGTTTCATTAAAGAGCATAATGTGTATAACTCCTCCAAATGTCTATGTGGACATTCACCTGCAAAACCATGAAACCTAGGCAGCAAATGTATCAGTCCATTGTTGAAAACACAATGAATATCCTCCTCATCAAGTGGAACCGGCTCCCTAGGAGCACTCTCATGAGGTGGAGGAGGAACCTTATTGTTCTCAACATGGAAATCAACAGGAGGATCATAATCATAGGTATAGGCAGAAGAAACAGTATCCACATAACCAAAATAGGTAGACATGGGAAAGAAAGGGGAAAAGAAGAATGCAATGAAAATATGCAACTAAAGCTACCTAAATGCAACACACAATGACGAACACACACAACAGAACATCACACTCACAATACAAGACAAAACACAGCATAGACTAACACAACAAAGACCTAAAATCGAACCGTTGGTCCCCGGCAACGGCGCCAAAATTTTGATGGGTGTCGCGGCCCATACAAATTTGATTGCATATAAGAAATGCAGTATAGCTAGGAAGTGACTCCTAGGTCGTCTCTCAAGGACCAAATTGTGGTTCGAGAATCAGCTCTCACACGAAGTGGGGGGGGGTTTAAAAGTGTTCTTGCAAGGAAAACTAAATTGAATTAAAACTAGAAATTAAAACCAAACATAATTGAAAAAATTAAAATAACTAAACAATGCATGAAGACCGAACGGTGCTACAGATGACCAAATGGTTCTACATTGGGACTGAACGATTTCTAAGACAAATGAAGAAATTGGAAATGCGGGAAAATAAAGAAACCTGACAGAATAAACACCATAGTGAACTGAAACAATAAACCCAACCTAATAGACATCAGTAAAGTAAATAAAAACACTAAATCAAACAATCCTAAGCAAGACATGTAAAATATTTTAAATGCGCTAGAGAAATAAAAAAAAAACATATAAATGCATAACGAAGCTGATTGCAGAATTAAAATGAACCAAATAAACTAAATAGGAATTGCAAGAGTGAAGCAACATCAAATGCAAACCGAGAATGGAAGCATCAATTGAAAAGCTTAATGTACTGGAATCAAATTTAATACAAGAAAAATGCTTGAACCAATTAAATGCAGTAAAGAAACCAACAATTGCAATTAACCTATTAAAATGAAACTATTAAACTAAAAGAAGACCATTGAAAATGTGCTGCACCGCTTCCCTACTTCAAGGACCGTGAACGTGTGATTTCCAGCAATGAAGCAACAATCTATCAAGATAAATCAACATTGAATCAGCGTGGAAGTTGAAGTCAGCACCTGCAACTATCTAGTCACCTTGCTATTCATGAATCACACTTCATCAAAATAAATAAAAAATGTGCTTATGAAATAGTAAAAAAAAACGTGATAGCATGTCCAAGCCGTGGTATAACTTTCTCCATTAATGCATCAAAATTCTTCTACCAAAGTCAACATTGTTCCTGATGAAGGTTGAAAAATAGTTATTTTCATATGTCAATTTGGACCGAATTACGCCCTTTACTACTTGGAATGAGCCTAGAATCAAACAAAACTCAATAAATGAGTNTGTAGAGAGTCAAAAGCTGTTTTTAGCGATATTATGCTTGTTTTGCATTGTTTTGTAGCTATTTTGAGAAAATGAATAATGGAGTTGAAGATATAGGTCCTAGACTCAAGAAAAGAGCAGAAAAATGAAGATTTGAAGAGTCGACGCACCGCCTGACGGCACACTTAAACCGTCGGGCGGCCTAGGGCGAGGAGTAGGCATGATGATTGGCGTTGGGCGGTTCTGAGGGAAACCGTCGGGCGGTGCTGATTGCCGCCGGGCGGTTCTGAGGCTTTTGCCAAACCGCCGGGCGGCACACTTAAACCGTCAGGTGGTGGTCCGTTGGGCCTGGGCCTGTTTTCTGATGTGCTCCTCACCTATAAATACCTCTATTTCGAGTTTAGAGTCATTCTTTTGACAGGGGAGAACGGTCAGACCTAATTTTGCTCTCTAGAGAGGATCTATTGGATGTTTAGGCTCCTTTTCATCTTTCCTAGGGTTTGCTTGTCCATTCTTGTTCCATTTTTCATCTAGTTTCACCATGTCTATGGTGAACTAAACCCTATTGTTGTTGGGAGAAACAATGTAATCTTTTGATACTCTCTTTTATTGAAACTCTTGATTATTTATATGGTTTCCATATGTTTGATTGTTAATTGTTGGGTTCTCATCTATGCTTAAGGCCTGTATCGTTTAACTCATTCGGTAACTGATGTTTTCCTCAAACTCCCTCAGTCGAGAGAAAAAATGTGCCTTAAAAGTGTGACGGCTGGACCTAGCTCCCAAGGCCATGTGTCTTAAAATTAGGGGTGGGGTCCACCCTAAAAAATA
>NC_028351.1:19494616-19496005 GCF_000741045.1 Vigna radiata var. radiata
AATTCAAATTAATTAAAATTAGAATTTCCGGTCAAATTAAGCACTATTAGCGAAAACGGGAAAATACCGGACATTTAAACACAATTCCCTGATTAATTCTAGCACAATAAACTAAGTGAAATCAATAAAATATCGACTCATCACTACCGAAAGTCTGGATCAAAACTACACTAAAACACAACGCCCTTGTGAGACGTCGGTTAGTGCATGGTCCGACGTCTATAAGAACATAGATGTCGGTTAGTGTCATTTACAACCTCTATATATTCATGTTGACGTCGGTTTAGGAATAGGCGGACGTCTATATAGAGTAAATAGACGTCGATTTGAGTATAAGCGGACGTCTATATAGACGTCAGTGGATATCGTTAACTGACGTGTATATAGATGTCGGTTGGATGAATTCCGACGTCACATAGACATCACCCTATAGACGTCGGTTGGGAAAATGACATTAAAAGCCCAAATTAACCAATGTTAAACAGCGTTTTTGCACTAGTGAAAAATTTTCTGTAGAAGATCTGAATTACGAATTGTAATTAGAAAGAGGTTGACTGAAACCAACGAGAGTTTGATTTTTGCAAAGTTCACTAGTGCAGCGAGGGGATTTTACCGCGGTTATTTTTCACTATAGGTCGCGGTTTACAAACCGCGGCATAGTCAGCCGCGGTAGTAAGTCAGAGACTTTAGGCCGCGGTTAAAACCGCGGTATATAAGTTCCGTAATCTGCCACGGTTGTCCAAGGAACCGCTGCCTAAATCCTTTTTTTTTTAAAAAAACAAAAAAAATTGTCCCCTATATGCCGCGGTTCAACCGCGGCAAAAAGTGTCACTATAGGCCGCGGTTAGTGCAAGAACCACGACCATATGTCTCTTTTTAAAAAAAAAAAATTAAAACGAAAAAGTATATGCCGCGGTTCAGGTCACAACCGCGGCATATTCCCCTGCAGTTTTTTAAAATTGCAGGTCTGTTTTTTTGATATCCACTACCACAAAAACAGACCTGCATATAAAAACATGTACAAAAATTCAATTTCAACATAACAAACACATGTTTAAATGTATTTCAACATCAAATAAAGTACAGAGTCTAAGAAAATACAATCTAATCAAATGCAATGTTTAAATCTAAGAGCAATTGTATAATCTAATTATAGACTTCGCAACAGCCTTCCTAATGAATAGTAGTGGCTTCTCAGGAACTGATGTAGTAGTCTTGAATCTCTGCAAAAGACAATTCATATTAATTAGTGTATATGAATTCAACATTTGGGAAAAAAATCAAAATTTGTTAAAGTTAAATATTACCGTTTCCCAGCGACTTGTGATGTGAGAACGAACAATATGGGTCATCCAATACATTACATAGTATCCGCACTCATATGACCCA
>NC_028351.1:19498725-19510789 GCF_000741045.1 Vigna radiata var. radiata
TTCATCCTAGTGGGTCCTCTAGTGGATCTGGTTGGGGGAGCCTCATCCCCTGAAGACTGTGGATGATCAGCCATATATCTGTCAAAATAAATAACAACATTAAATATTAATAAAAGACTTATGTAATATCATATAAATTAACAAAACATGTAATAGTAATCATAGAATCCAATTTCGATCCATATTCCTAAATTTGACGAAATTACAATTATACAATTTTGTATATAAAATTATAAATTTAATCATACAATCAATTCAGTCATACAATCATACAATTAATAATAATTTAAATTATCAATTCATAGCATATTTGACAAAAATGATCAAAGCCACAACAACATATGCATATTTGACAAAAAGTTCATAGCATATTTGACAAAAAAAGTTCATAGCATATTTGATAAAAAATGATCAAACATTGAAATAAAAGCTAACATACTTTGCCTCTTCAAGAACGACCGAAACCACAACAAATTTGACAAAAATGATCAAAGCCACAACAACATATGCATCANGAAACGAAAGCAAACATAGAGGCTTAATGGAAAACTTGACGAGGGCATAAAGGAAGTACCTGGAATGGGCACGAAAAAATGCAGTTCACAATCTCAGGGTAGAAAATGACGATTCTGATCGGTCAAAAATCTTCCCCAACGTAAAAAATGGCAACCGGTTCTACACCCAACCGCGGCCTATTCATTTTAAAAAAATAATACAAAATGGCATTTTTGAAATTTTTTTTAACTTATATGTCGCGGTTCAGCGCCCAACCGCGGCATATACTCTGAAAATTTTAAAATTACCTCAGACCAGGGCATAGGCCGCGGTTCCCTGGACAACCGCGGCCTATTCCCCAACGTTCAGACTCCCATTAACTGCCTCCCAACTGCTTTTTGGGGAATGTCAGCCCCTGTATTAAATTGACAGGGGAATAGGCAGCGGTTGGTCAGAGAATCGCGGCCTATTCCCCTGTCAATTTAATACAGGGGCTGACTGATGGGGAATGTCAGCCCCTGCATTAAATTGAGAGGGGAATAGGCAGCGGTTGGTCAGAGAACCGCGGCCTATTCCCCTGTCATTAAAATTTTTCCTCTAACGTGGAGGCAAAGGGGTTGGTTGACAGGGGTATATGCCGCGGTTATGTGGGGAACTGTGGCATATAAGTTCAATTTATTTACAAAAGTGCCACCGCGCAGCATTATGCTGCGGTTTCTGGTGAACCGTGNCATAATGTGCGCTGTATAATCTTTTTTTTTACTAGTGGTTAGAATTTAGAACTGATTTTTGTTAAGACAAAATGTTCTAAATAAATATTGTTTTAAAATTTAACATAGTTTATAAAGGTTTTGAATAGTTTAGGATAGAAAAAGAAAACTAAACGCTATAACCTAACTATCTTTAATGTTATAAAAAACTTTAGTAAAGCGTCTAATATAAAAAAGCATGTAACAAAAGGTTAAACTATTAAGATAGTCACTAACCGCTATATATATCCTATTAAACAGAACACAATTATTTAGGTATTATGCCTAAACACTTATAATTGTTTAAAACTTTAAAATATATATTTCTTTGTTTGTTTGTTGTATGTTTTTTTTTTTCAAATTATTATAATTTTTCAAAAGCATATCAGAACAACCTATAGACATGAAGATATTTAAATCATGTTTCTTTCATGTTTTCTGTGTATTATTTTTGTACACACAACACAATTGTTCTACCAAGATACCAAACTTCTAACTCAGTACATAAAGGACAAACCCATTGAAGAAAATCAAAAGTTCTAAATAAAGTATATTTTTCGAAGAAATATATATAAAGAGGATTGCATCTAAAGAAGAGAGCATGAATTATTATTATTAAATACGCTAACACTATCTTTTTCTTTAAACTCGGTCTCTTAGACTTGTTTTTTGAAAAAAAAATATTATTTACAAGTTTTCATAATCATATTGTATTGATTTCAAATTCTCTCTAAGAGAGTTACAAATTCAATTCTTGTAATTTTGCAAAACATTTTGTTGTTTTCTTATTCATAAGTAAAGTAAAAAATTTGTAAAATTCATCCAACCAAGTAAGTACATGAATTTTACATTATAGGGCCTTTGAAAGCATGATTTTGAATGAATATTGTTGTCCAAGCATAATTCTTGAGGAACTTTGATGTTTATGCATGATTTGTTGAAATAATCATTGTTTGGACCGATTTAATTGCTTAATTGAGGACTGGAACTATGAAAAATGCATGTGAGTAGCGTTTAAGGCCAGCTAAGGCCATTTTTTGTGAAAACTGATTGGCGTTGAGGGCCCTCTGAGGGGCGCTTAGCGTGATTTCTACAGAATGGCTTTTTCTGGTTGTCTGATTGGATGGTTTCCTTGCAGGTGACATTGAGGGCCCCTGTTTTGCCCTCAGCGGTGATAAGTGTTGAGATTGTTGACAACACAATATCTATATCACTTTGGTTTTTGATGATGACAACACATTGCTTAATAATACACATATATGTTGTGTTACATGTTCTTATGCTGACTATTTGATATATCTGTTGAACATGTTTATGTGCTATATTGCTATGTGAATGCATACTTATTGAGCTTGTACATGATACATCATATCTGGTTTCATTACATATATCCTAATGCAAGAAAACCAAAGCACTTTTGTGAACTTATAACTGTGTGGCAAAGCTGTAGTAAAGTTGACTTCATTACTAATTGAATCGACTATGCTAAAGCCTTTGTACAGATTTTGGGAATCAGTGTTATGTGAGATTTTGAGAAGGAAAGAATTTCAATTTGCTCTGACATGTCGAAGTCGATTGTGTGTGCCACACATTCGACTGCATTAGTTGTTTGCTTTGAAATTCTGTTATTCTCTTGTATAGTAAGACTATATTTTCAAAAGTTAGTTTAACATTGATTGTGAGTCAACTGTATTGAATGAGAATTTATTTTGGTTGATTGAATGCTACTGGTCTGACTTAACTGTTATAACTATTTTAACATAGTCGATTGGATTATTAGCTTAATCGACTAAGAGAACATTTGTTTAACATAATTCTATAAATAGACTGAACACGAAGTTGTTTAGAGACTTTTGATGATCTAACATTTTTACATTTTGTTTCAGATAGATTTCTCTGGATTGATAGAGCTCCAAGAACTCATCAAGAAGACGATCGTGATATTTCTTGAAGGAGATTCAAAAGGAGATTGATTGTGCGCTCACTGCTTGATCACATATTTGCACATTGAGGTGTTTCTGATTGATGAAGATTTTTGCTTGATATCCGTGAAGATTGTTACCTGTTGTGACTACAGGGGATAGACTCGTGGAGTCTGGTTCACTTTGAGGATTGTTTAAAGTGATTTTGGCAGATTGCAGGAGAGGGGACATCTTGTTGCAAGTCTTGCTGTATTGTATTGGCTATATTTTGGTTATAGGGTTAGAGAGGAAATTTATATTTTTGACGTGGAGGTCTTCTATAAATTCCTTACTGTAAAAACCTTGACCATTATAGTGCAATTGCTTCCTAGTATTAGAAGGACACTGGATCTAGGCATTGAGGTCGAACCAGTATAAAAACCAGTGTTTGATTTCTCTATCCGTACTCTTTTGTATTTAGTCGACTGTACTATCTGCGTAGTCAACTACGATTTTCCGCTGCACACAATTTTCATTACTTGCATTTCAAGAAAGTTTTGTAAAGTTTCATACTTTGATTTAAAGATTGCGAATAGACTGATTTTGAAAACCCACCAATTCCCCCCCCGTCTTGGTGTAAAAAGAAGCCTACCTGTTTTCCTACAATAAGAAGAGTGAGTTTGGGTTGTTTTTGATGTTCATATACTAATGCTTTATAATGCTTCTTGTGGTTTTTTGAATTGTTTTGATGTAGGGATGGCCTCCTTATCAGGGAAGATAATTAGGACCATGTGAAAATGGAGGAAGGAGCCAAAGCATGTGTACTCTAACAAGTTCCTTTCTTATAGGCATGAGAAACACTTTCAAGCAGTCCAAAATCGAAGACTTTTAATGGAGCGAAAAGTGGGGTTGATGGGAGAATGTAGTTGCTTACCCCACACCAGCAAACATAAAAGTTGTCAAGGAATTCTACACCAATGCAAGGGCATTTGTTAATATTCGAAGAGAGGGCTACATGAGCTATGTGAGAGGAAATACTATTCAGTATGGTCCTGACACTATTAACAGGTTTCTGCACACTAAGTGGGCTGGTGAGCAGTGTCAGTTTGCACGGATTATGGAGGAGGGAGCAGATTTTGATTACATAGAGAGGACACTGTGTGCGCCTGGGGGACGATTCCAGAGGAACAAGAGTGATTCACCCATTCATATCAAGAGATCCTATTTGACTCCTTTGACGAAATATTGGATGACATTCACGCATGCAAACATTCAACTTTGTTCTCAGGTTTCATACATCATCACTAGCAGAGCCATTTTCCTCTACTGTGTGCTCAAAGGACTAAATATTAACATTAGGCAGGTAATAGCTAATGAAATTAACTCTTGTGTTAGTGCTGTGAAGAACAAGGCGCCTTTGCGACACCCATCTTTGATCACACATCTATCTAAGATGGCTGGAGTAAACACCTTCACACCACCTATGGAGCAACCTAGGAAGGAGATTGATGCTTCTTACTACACTCAGTATTGTTTGCTGGATGAGGCGGGACAATCTATGCCACCACCACAGGCTCCTAGAGTTCATAGGAGGGGACCACCACCACCATAGGAACAACCTCAGGCCGTTGAGCCCTTTCAGATGAGGGATATGTATATGTCCCTGATGGAGGCTAGGATGGAGGCATTGCACAGAGGGCAGGTTGCCACTACAGAGATGATTATAGGACTTTATGATACACCTCCTAAACGGTAGTGGACGATAGATGAGTTTAACATTTGTATAGGGTGGCCAAAGGATCATACACAGGCGGGTGGATCTGGAGAAGCTGGAGCTTCAACCATGGAGGAAGATGATGAGGATGATGATGATGAAGATTGTGATGTTGAAGAAGAAGAGGAAGAGGAAGATGACGAAGAGGAGGATGAGGACTCAAATGATAATAGAGGATGATAGCATTTACTGATGAAGGCTATTTGCAGTAGAACAGGATTTTTCTTATCTTTTTTCTTGTTGAATTTTGTTTTTGTTATTTGCTTCTGTTTAGAATAGGTGTTGATGTATTCGGTTTAAAATTATATCTGATGCAATGGTTTGATATTGATTTGCATGTGATGAGTATTATTTGATGATGCTTTGATATTGATTGATGTTGAGATGATATGAGATGCTGATATACAGGTGGTTGTTCACAATATGTGTGAACAAATTCATGATGTTATGATTGTGCTTATGATACTGAGCAAGATGTATATTCGAGATATCTGGAACTTAGAATTAGTTTATATATGAGGTTTTGAACTCTAGAGTTTTTGTTGTGAATGATTGTTATTTCTTTGGAATCATGAATGATTTTGCCCAGGTTTTCTATGATCGAATGATTTGCTTACTGGTGTCATATGATCAAGGCCATTTTTTATTATCCATTTCTTAGCCAATACATGATTTTAGCCCAAATGAAAGAGAGCACAATGTGTTAACCCTTTTGAACCTTGAGCCTTATAAATGATATGAAAACCCTTTTGAAACTCTTTACCTTGAGTTAAGTTGAGAATATGCATATGGTATTGACAAAGGTTCAAGTTTGGGGTTGTTGGGAATTTTTAAAGCATAAGCAGTGAGCTAAGTGCGGAGCAAGTATGAAAAGAAAAAAGAAAAAGAAAAAAAAGGAAAAGGAGAAGAAAGAAAAGATCAATGCAGAAAAGGAAAAAATGAGAATATGTGAGATTGGTTTTGTTTTAAAGATAGATTGTGCTTGAATTAGAAATTTTTTAATAACTTTCTTAACTTAAGGATTTTGTGATCCAGAAAAACCAATGTTCTTCGTAGCCTGTTAAGTCCCTGGCAAGTGTACCAGATCATTATCAAGTAATATAAAATGGGTAAGTCCAAGTATCGTTTCCCAAAGGACTCTTAGGCCTTACTTTTCATGTAAACTAATTGCGTAAGACTTGAGAAGGAATTAATTTTGGGTTTTGAATGCAAAAACAAAAGTAAACATGCAAATGCAGTGAATCAATTGGCTAAAGAAACTATGAATGGATGAAGTTGTTGGGGTTTAAAATTTCATCTTATACACCCTCTTATAACTACTTTTCTTATCTAATTCCCTTATTTATCATATTGTCATGCAAACTTTCTTGGTCTACCCTTTGTTACCAATAAGGAGTATTGGTAAATCTTGAAGAAAATTGTTTTGATGATGCCGAAAGAAGTTTTATTTGAAGAGGATATTAGAATTATTTAAAAGCAATTTGTAGAAATTAAATGTAGTAGGAAACTCTTAAAAACTTTGTAAAACTTGTATTTTTACTGAAATAATCGATTATCCCAAGTCCTTCAGGAATAATCGATTATCATTTCATATAATCGATTATCACATTTTGAAACACCTGTAACGGACTTGAATAATCGATTATCACTAAAAATAATCGATTATTTGTGTCAGTTGGAACCTGACTTTTGATATTCAGAGCAGATGGCTATATATTTAGGTTCTGAGAAATTCAAAATAGCGTTGCTGAAGAGAGAGGGTTCTTGAGAATACTGTTTGTCAGAGGAAGTTCTCAAAAGCTATTGTTCAGGTTCCCTTGCTTGGTCTCGTGAATAGGAGAAGCTCGCATTTCTTGTGTCGATAGTCGGGACGGTTCTCTTCGAGTTAGCAAGGTGCTCTGCCTGGTCTCGTGAATAGAAGAAGCTCGTGTGTCGTTTGTCGATTGTCGGAGCGGTTCTCTTCGAGTTGGCAGAGTGTTCATCTTCTGGTTCGTTCGTCGAAGGAAGATTTACTTTATCAGTTTTATTCACTACATTTGTAATCTGTGAAACTCATTTTTAGTGGAACTGTTAATCACTGTTTATAGTGATTGACGACTGGACGTAGATTCTTTTGAATCGAACTAGTAGAAAAATTACTCGTGTGATTTTTCTATTCCCTACACTGTTTACTTTTTACGCATATCAACTGTTTGATAAATTGTCTCTTAGAATATTTATTTTATAAACTGACCATTTTAATATAAAGTGACCGAACACGCTTTCCGCTTACTAAAGTTTTATTCCGCTGCCTTATACTCTGTCTGTGAACGATATCGATTGTTCAACCAACACCCTTAACCCAATTCCTTGGCGAAAAGAGCCTATTACTAATTATCGGCTTGCTATCTCTAGCCTCCCCTAGTAATTAATAATGCATGATAAACAGAAGCAAAATACAATTGATCGTCCTACCCCTATTCCTAGGCGGTATTAGCATAATCAAGGAATTCCCCCCAGTTCATGACAATACCGTACGTTCCCGTATCAATAAAGACAAACAACATTTACTGAATGAGTTAAACGATAAAAGCATTAAGCAAAGGTAAGGAACCCAACAATTGATAAAGATAAGCATATGCAAGCATATAAAGATGATAAGAATTTTGATATAAGAGAGTTTCAAAAGATTACATTGTTCCCCAACAACCTAGGGTTTAGTTCACCATAATCATGGTGAAACTAGATGGAATATAATGAAAGAATGGAAGAAATAACCCTAAACTTGGTAGATTGGAGCCTAAGCATCCAAGGAACCTCCTCCAAGGTGTGTGGAACAACTCTGGACGTTTTTCTCTGTTGCTATCGGAGGGGGTATTTTTCGAAGAGTATAACGCAGCGGAATAAAACTTATATTAAGCGGAAAGCGTGTTCGGTCACAGTTAAAACGAAGTTGGTCCTTTTTAGCAAAAATAATTTTCTTTCAGAAAATTAATCAAATAGTTAATATGCGTAAAGTAAAATGAGTGTAGGGAATAGAAAAATCACACGAGTATTTTTATACTGGTTCGATTCAACAGAATCTACGTCCAGTCGTTAATCACTATAAAGAGTGATTAACAGTTCCACTAAAAACAATCTCACAGATTACAATTAAATGAACAAAATATAAAACAAAGAAAACCACTCTACCAACTTGAAGAGAACCGTTCCGGGAATCGACCAACGATTCACGAGCTTCTCCTTTCACAAGACCAGGTAGAGCACCTTGCTAACTCTAAGAGAGTCTGCTCCGACTATCGACACACGATACGCGAGCCTCTCCTTTCACAAGACCAAGCAAGGGAACAATGAACAAAGCTTCTGAGAATGTTTCTCTGACACACAGTGTTCTAATAAGCTTTCTTAGTTCAAAAACGTTGCTTCTGAAGATTTCAAAAACCAATTAGATAGCCAAGTACACTGAATGCCAAAGGTCAGCTCCCAACTGCCATGAATAATCGATTATTCGAGTCCATTACAGAGTTTTCAAAAAGTGATAATCGATTATATGAAGTGATAATCGATTATTCAAGTATGACTTGTGATAATCGATTATTGCTTCATGATAATCGATTATTCTAGTACAAAAAGCATGTGATAATCGATTATAGATTTTCCATAATCGATTATTAAAGTTAAAAATACAAGGTTTAAGATTTTCCTACTACATCCAAATTCTACAAGTTGCTTTTTAAATAAATTTAATGTTCTCTTTAAATAATACTTCTTGCAGCATCATNAAAACAATTCTTCAGGTTTTACGAATGCTCCTTATTGGTAACAATCTCCCCCTTTTTTATGATGATCAAAAATTCACTTTTTAAAAGCAACTCTGGTTTACCTGCAACACATACAAGCTAATAGACAACCACAAAGTTAGTAGTACCTGTACAATTGTAAAATATTTCTCCCCTTAATTTTCCCCTTATAACTTTTTCTCCCCCTTTTTTATCATAAGCAAAAAGAATATTGTAAAAGTCTCCCCCTTAATATGAGTTCCCCCTCAATTATATAATATATGCACAAAATTGACATAAAAGCTCATTATATTAAGAACATAAAGGAATTACATGAAATTCATAAAGATCAATACTAAATACCACAAAGAAACTAACACAACAAACAATCTTAGTGGCCTAAAACCTAGAATTCAGGACTAGGGGATCTTTCAGGTGATTGAAGCTTTAGGTGATTTTCAACATTTACTAGATGAACATCAATGTCAAGAAATTGATCAACCATATAATCTTCATGAGCTTGCTACTACTCATAAATTTGATCAAAATTAGCTTTCTGGGCAGGACTCATATCCTCCAATTATCACAAAAGTTCTCAATCAAAAGGTTCACCACAAAAGTTCTCAATCAAAAGGTTCACCCCCTCTTTTCAAAAAAAAATCATCTAAAGTTTATGCTCCCCATAAAATAGGTAAATTAAAAAGGATTTAAGTCCTTTAAAAGTACTCCCCCTAAAGGTAATAATCCCTTTTGATAAAACAAACCAAAAAGATTTTTTTTTTTTACGCTGATAATCGATTATTACTTTAAATAATCGATTATTTGTGTTCAAAATTGTCAAAATCTAAATTTTTAGGCCGAGATAATCGATTATGACCCTTTGGTAATCGACTATTGACGTTAATTTCCGAAAAACAGATATTTGGGCCAAATTTTCAACCTAAAACACATCTATCATTCATAAAATGTCTTTTAAGATCATAGGGTAAAGATATTCCCTTAAATGGCTCTCACCCTCATCAAAAGAGAGATGCAATTTATAAAATTTGAACTTTTATAAAATGAGAGGCAAATACATGATGAAATACCAAAGTATAGATGAATAACCAGATATCTAACAGCCTTATATATCTCCCCCTTAAATGGGTACCAGGTATCACAAGATCATGTCATAAGATGTCAAACAAAAATTTCTTATGCACTCACAAACAGATTGAAAAATATTTTAAGATCTATTCAGCCCAAAACAATGGAGAAATGCTTACAAGCCAGATCAGAAAATTATTTGCAATTCCAAAATAGTTTCAATAATTCTTAGTAAATCAAATACAACTTTTAGCATACTCAATTTACCCATGAAATCAACAATCATTTATCAAATAATTTAGATGTTTATGATTCAACCACTAATTTATAAACTACAATGAACGCAATAGTAACTTAAATGAATATGATCACATCACAATTGCTCCAGGTTTAACAGGAAAGCATTTCTACTAGCACAAGTAGTTCAAAAACTAATTTTGACAGCATAATTTATACCTTTCCAAATAGCAACTATGATTCATGTATTCTCATATCCCAATCTGTTCAACCCCATGAATTCAGTTGTGCATATCAAAGCAACATATACAACAATTCAAACAATATGCAGTAATCAAATTTAATTCAATAAAATTGTTTATCTTGGTCCAAAGAATTTTATCCCCNNACTTTATCAACTACTTCAGGCTTTTCTTAAGAAACTTAAAACTCACAAATCTTTCTTTCAAGTTTCAGAAACCAGAGAAGAAAAAACTTCTCAGACAATATTTGTTAGACTAAGCAATTAGAAATTTGAGGTAAAATAAGACAGCTGCAAATTGACAAACAAGAAGCTATGAGACATTTATAAAAATAGTCAAATTTGGGTGTATCGGTTTTCAGATTTAAGCTTGTGCTGTTCTTTCAGCCTTTTAGAAGGATTTAGAAGTTTCTTTTGAATCAAACAACTTCTGGACACCTAATTGGTCTCAAANACAATTTAGAAAACTTGAATAAGACACTATGAAATTATTACAAGATCTTCAACATTTAACTAGTGGTAAACCAGAAATTAAAAAATTGACTCAACTAAGGAATTGCAGTTTTGCCTAACTTCTTTTAAAAGACTATTCCTTTGTGATTTTCACACCAAAATTTAACACAAAAGCTGATTTAGATTTTATCTTTCAATAATCTTTTAAACCAAATAATTTACAGCACAATTATGCAAATTTGATTAGTTAATTTACTGTATCCAAGCTCTCAATGTGTATAAACATATCTCATATGGGATGCATTTGAACTAAAAAAAACTTAACAGAAACAGCTTCAAGACTAAATTTTCAATTTAATCATCAATCGTCTTAATCATCCAGAAATGCCAATGAAAATCTATCAGTCAGATCATTCAAATGAATTTTTCATTGCTTTTGATACTTGACAAAAGATATATCAAGGCTTACTTCAAAGTATTCAGGAAATTGAATACTAAACAAGTTAAACACAGATTCAATTTATAAACAAAAACAAATCATTGAAATAACAATTTGCACATGAGTAATTATTCCAAAAGATTAAATTTAGCACATGAATATCTCAAAATAAAAGAATTTCACTGATTAAAGTGGCAAAACAAATAAGAACACACCACAGGATAAATGAGTCAGTGATGAACATGTCATTTTCTCAAACAGAAATGAATATAATAGTAATCAAAGATTTTAAGATCAAGCAGAGCAAAATGCAACAGTACAGTTTGAATACTACTTAGCTCAATCACTTGGTGCTCGAACCAAAGCTTTGGATATCACTTGATTGACTCACTTCCTGGCTTGGAGGATCAATTCCAAAAGCAAAGTATCATAAAGTTCTCTTCTCCTTTTGAAAAACTTATTCTGCAAAATAAAGCAATAGAGTTTTTGGTACCCATAATCTTATTTGGGTCCTTGAGGTTAGAGACATATTACTTTATGATAGGAATCCAAGTATATTTTCCATTTGAAACTCCGAAATGTTTAATGTTGCATTTGTTAGAAGTGTGTCCCTTTTTCATGCAATAAAAACAACACACATTACTCACTTTATTTTTAACAAAAGTCCCTTTTTCAACCCAAACTCTACGAGTTTTTCTTACTTTGGACTTATAATTTTGATGCATGTTTCTATTTTTAACATTGCCTTTATTAAAGTTTGTCTTAGCATGTGAAATATTCTTGGTTGCCTTTGCAAGTAAGTTTTCAAGTATGTCAATATCAAACATATGACTCTTACAAGACAAACACTCAACAGGTTCACAAGTACCATTTGCATCAGACAATTTTGTTTCTAAATTACTAATTTTGTTTCTTAAAACAACTTCATCAT
>NC_028351.1:19512139-19535921 GCF_000741045.1 Vigna radiata var. radiata
AGCCTCTCCTTTCACAAGACCAAGCAAGGGAACAATGAACAAAGCTTCTGAGAACGTTCCTCTGACACACAGTGTTCTAATAAGCTTTCTTAGTTCAAAAACGTTGCTTCTGAAGATTTCAAAAACCAATTATATAGCCAAGTACACTAAATGCCAAAGGTCAGCTCCTAACTGCCATGAATAATCGATTATTGTAAGTGATAATTGATTATTCGAGTCCATTACAGAGTTTTCAAAAAGTAATAATCGATTATATGAAGTGATAATCGATTATTCAAGTATGACTTGTGATAATCGATTATTGCTTCATGATAATCGATTATTCTAGTACAAAAAGCATGTGATAATCGATTATAGATTGTCCATAAACAATTATTAAAGTTAAAAATACAAGGTTTAAGATTTTCCTACTACATTCAAATTCTACAAGTTGCTTTTTAAATAAATCTAATGTTCACTTTAAATAATACTTCTTGCAGCATCATCAAAACAATTCTTCAGGTTTTACCAATGCTCCTTATTGGTAACACTCTCTGCCAAAAGATTCAGTTTTGATTCGCACTGGGCTAAATATAAGCCAAAAAGATAATAGAAAGATTACAGAATCTGAGCTAAAAAAAATAGACAACCGCCTAGGTGCCTAAGTAAACCGCTCAGTGGTTTCCCCTTTAGCCGTTGGACCGCTCAGCGGTCAGTTTTACCGCTGAGCGGTTTGCCCCTAATCGTCCTGGACGCTCAGCGGTCCATTCTGTCACTCAGCGGTCCCTTTGACTCTTCTTTTTATCTTCTTTCTTCATCTTTCACGAGTCTAAGTCCACCTTGATTTACTTCCTTCTTCAATTCTCATCAAAACCCTGCAAAACAATGTAAAAACAAGCATAATATCTCTAAAACCAACTTTTGACTCTCTCATGACTCAACTAAGTGTTTTACTTGATTTTAAGCTCAATCTAAGCCATAAAGGGTGTGTTTTGATATCAAATTTACATATGAAAATAACAGTTTTTAGACCGTTATCATAGCCCAACCACATTACAAGCCATGGAAAGTCCTTGTGATGATACTTGCTTGTGAGTATTTTTTATTGTGGTTAAATGACAGACAATTTTGTTTTATGTGACATTGGAATAGTAGAGTGAATGAGATACCTTTATACACACTTATGCAATTGAGTGAAATACTTTGTCTGATGAGGAGTAGTTCCAATTATTCGTAATTGCATATGTGTTTGGTTCATTGTTCATTCATGATAATAACATCTATTAGAAAGAATGTGATTATGTGAGCAATCATATTGAGTTAATTGAATCAAGCCATTTGTACATCTTGATTGATATTCTTTATGATGAGCTGATTTGAGTAATTACTTATCTTGGAAGAAAGAGTTTGGAATGTGATTGAATCATTGTATTGATTGTTTGAAGACTGAGTTACATCTTGTTTGCTTGAGGACAAGCAAAGTTCTAAGTTTCGGGTTGTGATAACGGTTGAAAACACCATTATTTTATACTTAATTTTGATACTAAAAACACCCTTTATGACTTAGAAACTGGCTTGAAATCATGCTTTTGCTTAAGTTATGAGAATAAGAGAGTTGAAGGTGGAACTATTGGTTTTATGCTTGGTTTTCCTTGTTTTGACAGGAATTAAGATGAATTGGAAGAAGAAGTTGAAGTAGCAAGGAGTAGAACTCAGGAAAGGTGGAAAAGTAGCACAAAGAAGAGTCGTAGATGGCGCCTGAGCGCCCTTTTAGCGGCCCTTAGCATAGAGCTCTCGCATTGGCGCTTGAGCCCCACCGCTGAGCACCAGTTTAGTGCCGCAAACATCGCATAGGCACCCTTCAGGGGCGTTGAGCACAACTCCAAAATCACAGATGCTGCCTGGGCACCCTTTTAAGGGTGTTGAGTGTTGGACTCTCACATTCATGCTTGAACACCCTAAGTGGGGTGCTGAGCATCGACAAGTGGGCTTGGGCTATGTTTTTCTGAGCTATTTAAAGATTTGGACGACCTAGAGCATCTTTTGACAGAAAGAGGTGCAGAAACACTCATTTTCACCCCTTGGAGGCGGATTTGGATGCAGAAGCTCCTATTTTAAAATTTTTGGGTTTTATCTTTCATTCTTTTCCATTATTCATCTAGTTTCACCATGTCTATGGTGAACTAAACCCTATATATTGTTGGGGAAACGATGTAATCCTTTTAAACTCTCATGTATTGAATTAATTTATATTATAAAATGCTTTACTTCATTAATTGTTAGGGTTTTTCCTCTTTACTTTATGCGTGCTTTGTTTAACTCATTTAATAGCATGATAATTGATTTTGTCGATATGGACACATACGAAGAAATCTAGAACTGGGGAAATTCTCCCAAAACCAGTATTACCTAGACATAGGGATATAAGGGTTGGTTGCATTCACACTCCTGCACTTTAGAATTAATATTAGGGATGCTAGTAATTGTATGAACTCGTAATTAAGGATAGGCTTTCTTCACCGAGACATCGGGTTTTAAGCATTTTAGAGAGTGACATTAACATTAATGAAGAAGATGAATTCATAAATACATGAGAGTGGATAGGATAAGTCAGTAACCCCAACAACATAATCATTCCATATTTTATATACCAATCACCTATGCATTTTTACTGTCAATTGATCAACACTTGCATCCATATTTTTTTTTAGCATTATAAACCTAATGATTTTGTTTACAAGTCTTAATTAATCAAGAAACCACATGAATGTCTAGGTCGTAAGTCTGTAAGAAAAATAATACTTGAATTTACTAGTTATATTACTTGATATGATTTGATATACTTACCGGAGTCTTAACAGAAGTTATTACTTATAAATAGTGTAATTTTTAAAACTATTTTACGTACAAGTTAACATATTTGAAATTTTAAATTGTTGAAGCACGATCTAACATTGACCAAACTATACTTTTTCTATAGATCTCTATAATTGAATTAGTTTAGTCTAAAATCAAACAAAAAAGTACTGAATTTTTTTTTAAATAATTTATTTTATAATTGATATAAAACTCATCCTTCTATTCAGCTACATAGGCATGAAAAAAAAATAATGTTTGAATCAAACTCTCTCTATCATAATGATGTTGACCTTGTCGGTTAAACAAAACACTAGAGTTCCATCTTCCCAAAGTGCAATGGAAGATCCTTCCATGTGCCTTCTGATCACACATCATATACAGGTATGTTTTAATTATTGAATTTTTATTATTAAGTTTTTAACAGTTAAATCTATTTGCCTTTGATTTTTTATTTTCTTGAAATTTGAAAAAAAAATGAATATTAGTATAAAAGTAAAATAAAAGTTAAATTTATTACTCGAGAGGGAATACCACAAATGCAGCTATTTACTCCCTTACATTCTTATATTTTTTATTGAAAATATATGGTTTATGTTTGACGTTATGAATTTATCTATAAAATAATTACAATTTGTATTCAGCCTATAAATATATCAGTTCTTTAATATTATAAATTAATGATAAAATAATAATTTTTATTATGGAGTCAGATTAATCATTTAAATTACAATTTATAAAAAATGTCCCGTTCAACTTAATAACAGAAATTATATTATTTTTTAAACATTTAAGAAATAAATCAAAACTTTCTGTTTGTTTAAAAATAAAATTAAAAATATTTCACACATTCGAAAATAATTTACGCGTTCATTTTACACGGTAATTTTTTGTTCTATTCGATAGTTTCAAATAATTTAGTCTATTAGTGATTTATTATGTTTTATTATGTGTTTACTATTTTTCAACCAAAATGTGGTTAACATTAAAATAAATAATTATATTAACGATGTAATCCCCTCACAATCCTATATAGTATTTCAAAATATATAAAAAATATATATCTCTATGAATTCAAATTTTTACAGAAATAGTCATAAATCAAACCTCAATTCCTTTCAGACGTTTATTGTATCTAATTGTGCACATAATGTAGTTATTGTAGTTCACAACACAACTATCTAAATTATCGAAATAAATTTTTAATAGAATAAGAGAGTTTTAATTAACAAACTACAGCAATTTATGTTACTTTAAAAATCATCATACCACAATTACACATAAATTTATCCATAAAAAATATTAAATAAATAGATTATCAATTGAAGTCTTTCTATTAAATATGTCCCACCATTTTATTTAGATAAATACTTATATTTACAATGCATGTTTTTTTACATCCCAAATATTATACTAACATACAATATAATAGAATTCAACTATTAAAGTATGAGATAGCAGTTATAGTAGTGAATGATAGTATTTAGATATAGAGTCATCTAAAATAGAGGCAGAATTTAAATTTTATACATAAGAGTCTTTCAAAATAAATAAACTATCTAAAAGAAGAACTAGAAGTAATCCTAAGAACTAGGGGCAGCTGCATCTTTCTCCTCCAACGTCTGCTCCAGGGAAGCCTCATCTCCCTCTACTCACATCCAAGTGGATGATCATTGCAAAGAGAAAAACACAACATACCAGACATAGACAAACAAGCAAGGGTAAGCTAGGTTGAAAAGTATGCAAGATAAGTCCTAATATAACTAACATATACATATCAGTATGCACACAAGCAAACATTTAATCAGATTTCACATTAAACAGGGCTAATTATCATGTTATGACTCACTAAACTCATCCAAACTTAGAATGAATGTCGATCTGGGGCGGGTTGTGCACTTGTGGTGGCCTCTACTACTCTACAACGCCATTGCCAATGGGTTTCACCCTACCACACACAAGGTTAGTCCGTTACCGCGCGATAGGCCTCCACTTGTACACCTAAACAATATTCTAATAGACCTCCCTAAGCCAATACTAGACTGTTGCAGTAACCCCAATCAGCTTCCTAAGGCTTTTAAATCTTTCAAATTTGAGAGCCTTGGTTAGAATGTCAACAAGTTGCATTTCTGATCTGCAATGGCACAACTCCAACCTATCATCCTTCACCTGCTCACGATATGATGAGACTTTGTTTCAATATGTTTGCTTTTCCATGAGAAGTAGGGTGCTTGGCCAAATATATTGCAGATTTATTGTCAATGCACAATTGTATTTTTTCCATTAATTTTATCTTCCATCCCTCCATCACAAATTTCTGCCACAAAGCTTGGCATGTTGCCTCACATGCTACAATATATTCTGTTTCACAAGAACTTAAAGCCATCACCGGTTCTGTGGTTGAACTCCATGATATTAGTGAGTCTCCAAGGAAGAACAAATACCCTCTTGTGCTTTTCCTATCACTTTTATCTCCACACCAGTCTACATCAGAATAGGCCTTTATTCTCACTTCCATACCTTATCTTCTTCGTGGAAACAGAATGCCATAATTGTGTGTGCCTCGTATGTATCTTAGAATGCGTTTTACAACATTTAAGTGTGATATTTTGGGATTTTGCATGTACTTTCTCACAAGACCAAGATTAAAACTCACATTTGGCCTTGTATTGCACCAGTATCTTAAATTTCGTACCATGCTACGATAGAAAGTAGCATCGACAGCCTCCTCTTCTGGATCAATTTCCAATCTTAAGCCCACTTCTGCATGAGTATTTGCAGCATTGCAATTCTGCAACTCAACCTTTTGTATCATCTCCTTAGCATAGCGTGACTGATGCATTACCATGCCCTTCTCTGTTTCAACAAATTCTAGCGTGACTGATGCATTACCATCACATCTCTACTTATAGTTGCTTCTTCAGTTTTTGGATTGTACAACCTATATCCACCAGTTAGATGATAACCAATCAAGATTTGTGGCACTCCCTTATCATCCAATTTTCTTCTCAAGTGGTCTGGCACGTGTTTGAAGTAGACCGAGCCAAATACTCTCAAATGCTCAACATTTGGCTTGATTATACTCCAAGCTTCCTCTGGGGTAATATTCTTCAATCTTTTAGTGGGTGTTTTGTTCAAAATGTATGTTGCAGTCAACACTGCTTCCCCCTATAAAAATTATGGTAGCTCCTTGTTTTTCAGCATACACCTTACCATATTCATAATGGTGCGGTTCTTCCTCTCTGTTATGCCATTATGCTCTGGTGTGTAAGGAGGAGTCAACTAATGCATTATTCATTCCTTCTCACAATAGGTCTTGAATTCTGCTGAGATGTACTCACCCCCTCCATCCTTTCTTAAAACTTTTAGCTTCTTGTCACTTTTCCTTTCAACCAAGGTTTTAAACCTTTTAAACACCTCCAGGACTTCACTCTTTCTTTTGATTAGATATTCCCATGCTTTTCTATTACAGTCATTAATGAAAAGCGCAAAGTACTTGTTGCCTCCTGGAGTTTCAATTTGTATTGGTCCACATATATCTGAGTATACAACCTTCAATCTTTCTAAGGTTCTTTAAGGCACAAAACTCTGAAATTTCCCACTGGTTTGCTTACATTGGACACATTCATGACATACAGATTCTGGAATATTAACCAAAGGGTCCACCATAGAGAGTTGACTCAGCTGACACAAATCCCTGAAATTTAGGTGCCCAAAACATAGATACCATAGCCACTCTGTTGACTTTCCTACTCCATCAAAACATTGATGCTTCACAACCTTCATTATCACACGGAAGATTCTATTTTGAGACTAACTTGCGTTGATAACCATTCTTTTGCTCTGGTAAAAAATAATAAGATAGTTATTCTCCATCTTCATTGCAAAACCTTTCTATAATAGTTGTCCTAAACTCAATAGATTTGTCTTGAGTCCTGAAACAAACAATACTTCATCTATCACTACTTCTCTCCCATTTTCATCACGAATCATAATCCGACCAGACCCCTCTGCAGTCAAGCTTCTATCATCTGCAAATCTGATTTTGCCATTCAAAACCTCTTTCATCTTGACAAACCAATCTCTCCTTCCAGTCATGTGATCGAACACCTTGAATCAAGGTACCATGATGCCTCCTCCAGTTCATCTCCATTGGTTTTTGCCATCAACATCAATGCTTCTTAGTCAAATGTGTTGTCTTGTGCAAGATTGGCTTGGGTTTTGGGTTTATTCTTTGCGCCTTCACCCTTCTAGCATTCTTTTGCAAAATGTCCAAGTTTTTGACAATTAAAACATCTAACCTTCTTTTTGTCAAACTTCCAGCTCTTTTCTTGATCACCATTATACTATGACTTATGACTCTTTCGATTTTCAGAGTCATTGGAGTCCTTCTCTTGTTGTTCTTGAGTCTCTTTGTGCTTCTTTTTGCCAAACCTTCTAGACCTTTTTCCCTTTCCATAAAATTAGGACCTGACTTGCAAGACTTGATCTTGATATTGCCTGCATTCATTCAATCTATGCTCATGAGCCTCCAATGAATTTTGTAGCTCTTCTACCTCCACAGTCTCTATTTCATGCATCTCTTCTATTGCAACTACAATATGATTGAACCTTGGTGGTAAAGTCCTTAGAATCTTATCAACTACGTACTGATTCGTGATTGTATCCCTGCATGCACGCGTTGCCCTCACATGTTCTTGAACCTTATCGAAGTAATCAACCATTGTATCATTCTCCTCCATAGCTAGACATTCAAACTGCCTCCTTAATGTCTGCAACTTTATTTTCTTGGTTTTGTCACCATCTCCATATGTTTTTAGCAAAATTTCCCATATCTCCTTTGTTGTTTGTGCCTTTGAAATTTTGTGAAACATTCTTGGTCCAACACACTAATAGAGAATAAATCGAGCCTTACTATCAAGCTTTTGTTGAATCTTGAAGTTTTTCTTTTATTCATCAGAGGCTTTGAGGTTTAATTCAGGTAACCCTTCAAACACCACATCCGCAACATCCTAGAAGTAAAAAATGGCATTCATATTGATATGTCATTCATCAAAACATTTCCCATCAAAGACTGGATAAGACCCTTGCATCATTCCTCCTAGTCCAGCCATAACTCCATTGTAACCTCCTTCTTGCACTTATATCCTTCTAGGTGTTCTTCTTCTACACTTCTTGAAGACTCAAGATACCTCCCTTGTTACCAATGAGGAGATTTGGTATCTTGAAGCTACTGTGAAGTTTTGATGATGATAAAAGTTGAAGAACTGAAAACTCTAAGTGCATCTTTGTTAAACGCATTTTATAGAAACAAATGTATAGGATAAATTGTAATGATGTAAAAACTCTTAGAAGTTTTTTTATTTAGTGAGTCGTTGCGCAAATAATTGATTATCAAGGGTGATAATCGATTATCACGAGCTAGTTTAGAAAAGAGTTGCTTGCGCAAATAATCGATTATTACACAAAATAATCGATTATCACTGTTTGATTTAATATTGTCCAGGTCGCGCAAATAATCGATTATCCCTCAAAATAATTGATTCTCACATTTTGAAAATCCCATAAAGGACCCAAATAATCGATTATCACTTATGATAATAGATTATTTCTGACAGTTGGGAGATGTCTTTTCAGTTTCTGACCCTTGGCTTATAAATAGGTTTTCCATGCTCTTAGAATTTAACTTTTCATTTGAGAGCATTAGAGTTGTCTACCTAAGGAAAGATCTCTATGAGTGAAAAGGGAATCTAAGTCATTTGATAATACAATATGATCTGAGGAAGTTCTCAAGTGTTAGTTCATAGCTCTTGTCAAGTCTTGTGAATAGGAGAAACTTGCGCTTTGTGTGTCAAAGGTTGGAGCGGTTCTCTTCAAGTTGTTTGAGCTGTTTTCTTCTGGTTCATTGGTCGAAGGAAGAAGTTTGCTGCACTCTTCCGATTCGTCTGTCGAAGGAAAGTGTTCACTGTCTACTTGTGGTTTGTTTGTCGAAGGAAGCTCCCTTCCTGTTCGTTTGTCGAAGGAAGCTTTTGCTTTTCTATTTTATTCACGATATTGTAATCTGTGAAACTGATTTTAGTGAAACTGTTAATCACTCTTTATAGTAATTAACAACTGGACGTAGAATCTGTTGATTCGAACTAGTATAAATATCCTCTATGTGATTTTTCTACTCCCTACACTCTTTACATTTTCTGCACATCAACTATTTGATAAAACGTTTGTATGAAAATTAAAGAACCATTTTTAAAAACTGACCAAACAAGCTCTTTGCTTTTAATAACCCGTATCGTACTCTATATTTTTATTTCCGCTGCGTAAAATCGGTACTGGTTGTTCCAACATCCCTTCTTAATGGCCTCAAAATTCACACTCTGAAGAACTCTCACACCACTCTGGATACACTTCTTGAAACCTGATGAATAAACTAGGAAACTAGTTTGTCTCACACTCACACTTCACACTCACAGGTTTCAAACCTATGCTCTTGATACCATAAAGGATTAGGTACAAGAAAAGAAAAGGTAACATGTATAAATTGTATTACTCTCTGTGTATATTCAATTAATTGTGTAAAGCAGAGTATCACCCTTATTTATAAGGGTTAGACAACTTTGAATAGTGTACACAAAAGAAACAATACTGAAAAATAGAAAACAAACAACTGTTAAAATGAAATAGCTCATACAACCTTTTGGCTTAACACCTGTTCACCTAAACAATATTCTAATATATATATATATATATATATATATATATATATATATATATATGTTTGGACATTGTTTCTTTCTTGCTCATTATTATGAGATATGTTTTTTCTTTTCAAAATCAAGTTGTCCTAGTTTTGTGGTTGACTTTTTTCTTTAGTTTATGGCAAAACTTATGTGTAGAGTTATTAATATTATGATAAGCCATGTTAGGTTGTCTGTGGGGAATCTTAGGTTGTATCTCTTTTTGTTTGTATGTATGAAATTAAATGATACTTGTATTATATATAGTTTATGAATATCAAGTTCATGGTGTTTGGGTTGTGTTGGGTTCGCATTGATTCCTGCAATACCTTGTTTCGTATGTGTTGAGTTGTGAATATGGCCTCATACCATGTCTAGGTTGTTTTTCTGCACCCCACACTTGACTACTTGCTTTATAGGTTGGACTTCTTTTACCTTTTGCACCTTCGTATTCCAGTGTATACACAACACTTTTGTTTATTTTATTTTTGGGTTCGCATTCCATTCTGTTTTCTGGACCCAAGCTTTCACTGCACACACCCCACTTTCCTTTATTTTATTTTGGAATTGGGCGGCGCTGTCTACATTCCTCCACCACGTGTATACTTGTTTACACTCCGTCCCCATTTATTTCACTTTTAGCTTTTACTCATGCACCGCAATGTTTTTTATTCCATCTTTATCCTTCTTTCTAATCAAATTCTAATTGTGTTTTTGGTTTAAAAACCTAAGAAATTAATACTACTTTTAATTCAAAACTTCAAAATATTATAAATTAGTATCTCTTTTAATTCAAAACTTCAAAACATTATATCTATAAGTATTGTTTTTTACATAGTATTTAATTTTTTTATTTATATTAAATATGAAAGTTAAGACGCTAAGAACGTTATTATGTACGGTGGTCTGAGGTCCCAAAATGCATACGCTCATTCCATCGCTTCTATCAAATATATTTGCCTTTTCATATTATGCTTTATGTTTTCGCAATGAATACGACCTAAGTGATTTTTATATTTTCTGTCTATTATTTGATAGATTTGGGGGTAGATATCTGTTTTCTTTTCATTCTATTTATTTTTAAATTTCGAGTTTTTAATTTTTTTTTCAATTACTTACACTTTTTTTTTAATTAATTTCTCTTTTCATCTTATTTTAATGTGCTGTATAGGATATTATTATTATTATTATTATTATTATTATTATTATTATTATTATTTTCAATATTATTTTCATTATTGGTATTATAAGTTTTACTTCCTATAATTTATTATTTTAACATAAAGAAATTAATATTAAAATAATATTATATATTTTAATTAGTTATTTGTAAAAAGGAAAAATACCTTGATTAATTATTTAATTTTTTTCATATTATCAAAATCTTTATTTAAGTATTATATTTATAACTATACCTAAATATAATTATGTAAATAAGTTATTTATTTATATATAATAATAATTATAATAATTTTCTTAATACAAGTTTAGAAAAAAAAACGCTCTAGTTATCCTAAATTATGATGTTGTAAAGATTTTTAACACTTCCACTAAAAAACATTATTAACAAATTATTTATTGAAATATAATAGTAATTATAATAATTTTCTTAATACAAGTTTAAAAAAACAAAAAAAAAAAAACGCTCTAATTATCCTAAATTAGGAAGTTATCCAATTTTTTTTAAAGATTTTGAACAGTTCCACTAAAAATAACAATTACAAAACCAGGTTCTTCTGTATTCAGTTATAATATTAATATATAATTATAAAAAATAATTATTTTTAAAGGAATATGTCCCTACTTTTATATTATTTTAAATTATATTACATTACATATTATACTTATTTGGAATAGTTTACATGTGACATCTCAAATATATAGTGATGGAGGCTTGTCTGATTCTGGAATCCGTGAGATACAACTCCAAACAGCAAGCCTCGAAAATGCAGAGTAGTGCAGCGGAAATGGATTTAAATGATAAGAGTTTTGGTGTGCTTGTGATGGAAGGAGTGTGTGGAGTATCCTCTCAGCTCAGAAGGCTTTCCCACTATGGAAAAAAGCTAGAGGAAAGGGTAGAGAAAGTAAACAGAAGAAGTGACTCAAGAGCAATAGGGCTGGAAAATAATTTCTGCAGCATTTCACTATAACTCAAAAGTGTTTTTACATGGTATTGGCCCTCCTATTTATAGATGATGAAGAGCCTGTAATCTGACTCATGTTCCCTCCAAAATTAATTACATTTCGTGTAGAAGTAGTTGGCACACAGATGGGTAGTTCCCACACTATGAAGGAGCAAAAACCATGCTGCAGTACACGTTAGCAGTCAGATGGAAGAGTCTTCTTTGCATTTCGCTGGGCCACTTAGGTCTTTGGCTGGGCGCAGATCTGTTTTGGCCATCCGCAAGCCAAATTGCTTTTCTTTTTCCCACGTTGCTTTTGGGCCCTTTGTTTCAAACTCCTCAAAGTCTCCAAGCTTTATTTTAGGCCCTACAACACAAAGTGAATATGTTTTAGTTAATCCTTCTAAGACTTTAGAGAAAGGAAGTCAAGAAAGTTTTCGAAAGTTCTTGTTCAACTTCCCTTTCTTAATCTTAGCTTAAGTTGCTATTTCTTTAAGTTGCTACTTATTTTTAAAGGAATATGTCCCTACTTTTATATTATTTTAAATTATATTACATTACATATTACACTTATTTGGAATAGTTTACATGTGACATCTCAAATATATAGGATAAAACATATAAAGCGTAGTCAACAATTACAATATGATAATACAGTTAGGAGACTCGAAATGAGAGTATTTAAATTACAGTTATCCTTAAAAGTGGTTAAAATTGAAATCTTTAACCCAAATAGAGTATTTCAAAAGCTAAGTTCAAAACAACTATGAAGTCCTAAAGGAAAACTATGCAGTAATGTCATCTTCCTCCAAGGCTTGCTCCAATGGCACCTCATCTATCTCTGCTCACATCCAAGTGGATGATCATTGCAAAAGAAAACACATACAAAACAATACACACAACAAGCAGAAAGGGTGAGCTAGGTAAACAAAATCATGCAAGTATAAGAATGCAAGACATACACATTGAATTCCGGCAAAGTAAACAAGATCACATATCATAATGAGCTATATTCTAGACTTGACTCATCCATATTAGTATAAAGGTCGAACTCTTGGTGGTCTTTGCACTTGTATAGACCTGTTGGCATTCTCCAACACTATACAAGGTTAATCCTTATACTGTTTATGACTAAACTCTATGTCTATAGACAACGACCTTCTGCCACTCTCACCACACACATCACTCCTCTCTACTGGAGAATGAGTGATCTTAGAGTATTGGAATAGACTCACCATTTTTGAGCTCCATTCTTTTACCACTAACAACATCACCACCTCCAATCACTTCCAATATTCTCACCTTGAGATATAGGATTTAAATCACAATTCACACCAAGATAACAAGGGTATTCAGACATATATTAACCAAGACCTGGACAAATACCAGTACTACTTTCACCACTCTTTCATAATTAAAAATAACACTTCATAATAAGTATTTAACTAGAAAACCTTAACTAATAAATGTGTCAATTCTAAAACTATACACTAAATTTTTAATGAAATAACCGTAGACTTAAACTTACTCAAATGATGTGGATTCTATATCAAACTAAAATCTTACATCCTCCTATTTAGCCAATATTCAATGAATACCACAACAACAGTAACACTTAATTCTATGTTAACTTACCATAAAAAATTCGCATCAGAGTTAATAAATGTCTCCTTTTATCTTACTGATTAAGCAATACGCAAGGATGATGGTATAAAAAAAACAATGTTATCATATCAACATTAAATACATACCATTTGAGAAACTTTATATAATATATTTTATATAATATAAAAGAACCTGAACAAGCAAAGAATATAATATATAATATAGTATAATATACTATTGGGATTATCCCTCCACCTCCCCATTTCCACCATCCATCTCCCCAACTTTTTTCAATTTTCTTTTGTTACAAAAATAACCTTTTTATCGTTAAAGGTTGGTGGTTAAAATATTTTACTTCACCAATATATAAACATACACCCCCACTCACGAAAATGGAGCATCTGTTGCACTGATACCATGGATATGAGCATCCGTTCATTTCCACTGTAACCATTATTCTTTTATTTTGGTTTTTAAAACAGTTTTTACTCTATAAAAAAATTTACAAAAATAAATCCCATGTAAATTCTCCAACTTTTTGGTAACCTAAAAACTGTTACTATTAATTATACTGATACTATTGTTACTGTGCTTACCCCAATGGCTCAATGGCTCAATACTCTTTGCATTAACTAATTTCATCAAGTTAAATATCACAATTACTAACCATTTTTATATCTTATAGTATTGTCGTCTTTGTGTCTACGAGGGCATGTATGAAAGGGAGAGGAAGATGAAGAGAGTAAGAATAAGAAAAAATGAGATTTTATGGAGTGTGGAGGTGTGGGGTAAGCAACACAGTAAAGGGGGGAGAGAAGATTAGGGTTTTAAATTAAACATGGTAAAAGTAAAAAATAAAATTACTATAAGTTACTTTTGGAATATAAAAAAATTGGAGAAAAGGGTTGGTGGTGTAGGGAGTAGCTCACGAGAGAAGAAGAGGTGGGGTGCTGTTACTGAAGTATAAATCGAGGGTTTCTAATTTAATAAGGTTAAAAGTAAAAAGGAGTAAAAAGGTTACATTTGTAATAAAAAAAAATTAAAGAAAGTTGGGGAGGTGGAGGGTGGAAATGGGGAGGTGAAGGATCAACCCCTTATACTATTTAACAATCTTACTCAACACTTAAAACCAAAAATCTTGCAACATACGGAATCCACACTTTTGTTTCCTAAATTTCCAAACACAATTACTTATACTAATATTACATAATATAGCTTATATAATATTAAAAACACAATTACTTTATACTAATATTACAATATATAACTTATATAATATTTAAAATACTTCTTTATATAATATGAGAATATAATATAATATAAGCTAAAAAGAAGAAACCATAAATACTGCACTAGAATAAACTTCCTGCATCAACTCCTAGAGAAATGTATTACATGACTTAAATTACTTAAACAACCAAATATACTACATCATAAAGCAATGTAAGGATTGTTGAACCAATCCCAATACCGAATGAACATCATAAAAGAATACAGATATTTTCATATTCTCTGTTTAATTGCTGCTGCACTTTGGTATTATATATATTACATATATACTGATGTTTATAAAAAAAAAAAGTTAAACTGTTACAATACTCTGATCACCTCTAAAATATAACTTAAACATTGAAATCTAAATCCTTACTCGTAATTGCATGAACCTTTCACTAAGCACCAGTTTTCACAATAATCCATAATGATCCAAATTATATACTACATTATATATTTGTGTAATCATTCACAATAAACTTTACACACCACACACATACATATAAAACTCCAGGATCAGACTTAAAGTACCATACATTTCTAGCTATATAATTTCAAACCATTAAAAAAATTCATCAACAACAAATAAGAGGACTCATGTCCAAGAATCGAATACTCATGGGGTTGCTAACAGTCTAAAAACCATCATTTCATACTTAAAAGTTACATTAAAACACATCATTTATGACTTAGAATTAGTTTGAAATCATGCAAAATGCTTAATTAGAGAGAAAAAGAGTCAAAGTGGGTTTTCTAGGTTTTATGCTTGGTTGTCCTTATTTTTACAGAATCTATCAAGAGTTTGATGAAGGAATTGAAGGAAGAGAAGTGTTGGATGTAGAAGAAGGTGGAAAATTGAAGAAAGCAAGAACCACAGCCACCGTCGAGCGGTGATAGCACCGCCGGGTGGTGTGACCTTCTATGCATAACGTGCTACGCGCTTAAAGGGCACCGCCAAGGGGTGGAGAAGAAATCGCACCCACCGCCGGGCGGTGTTAACCACCGTCGGGTGGTGTACTGATGGGTCTGGGCTTATTTTTAGTTATTTTCCTGTGTTATAAATCCATTTGCGCAACCCAGGGCATGTATCTTTTGGTAGAAAGGAAACATAAACATGGTTTTCACACCTTGGAAGTAGATTTTGGATGCGAGAGCTCCAACATTACGAATCTAGGGTTATCTTTTATATCTTTTCCATTCAATTCATCTAGTTTCACCATGATTATGGTGAACTAAACCCTTTGTTGTTGAGGAACGATGTAATTGTTTGAAACTATTATATCGAATTTCTTATTTTATTCATATACTTGTTTCATCAATAGTTTGAGTTTTCCTTCTGTTCTTATTAGTGCTTTGTTTAAGATGTTATTCAAATGCATTATCTTTTATTCTTTCTATATGGAGACGTATTGTTAGGTCTAGACATGAAGAACTATTCTTGATAATGAATATTGCCTAGAGATAGGGATAAGAACATCAATTGCCTTAAGCTTCTGTGTGTAATGCATGAACAATTACTAGGGAGACTAGAGATAGTAAATTAGTAATTATGATTAGGCTCTCTTCGCTGAGAGATCGGGTTTAGAGTAAAATAGAGAGTGGCATAAACATTGATAACCTAGTCGAGTTTAATAAGAATAGTAGATATTTGAGAGTGGATTAGAATGAAATCGTAAACCTCAACAACACCATTCATCCATATCTTTTTCTTGCCAATTGATCAAAATCTTTGCATATATGTTTGTCTTGTTTCGTATTTAAAACCCAACTTATCGTTTGTTCAAGTCTTATGATTGTCATTAATAACATTAACATTTAGGCCTAAGAGTCCTTTGGGAGACGATACTCGGACATACCATTTATTTATTACTTGATACGATCTGGTACACTATCCAGGGTGTTAACAAGTTTTTGGCGCCGTTGCCGGGGAGTAGTGGTTTAACTATTCTAGTAGTGTGATTTTTTATTGAATTTGACTTGATTTTTGTTTTGTTTTTCGTTTTTGTTTTTGTTTTATATAAAAGTGCTTTTTAGGGTTTTGTTTCTTGTGTATGCAAGACGCAATTCAAACTTGGAGCAAGAAAAATCAACAACCTCTTCTTGAAGGATTGAGTGAAAGGACGGGAAAGAAAGTCAGAAGACCATCTAGAGAATTATTTCCCTCTCCTGAAAGACTTTTGCAACCCTCACTAGGAGCATCTAGCCAGAGCACATAACAGATGGTAAAGGAGGAAGCTCCTAGGTGCACCCTAGCAGATGCAACCACTATTGTTGGCCCTCAACGTTTTACTAGCATTGCAAAGCCGAGGGTCAATTCTTTAAACATGGAGATGAAGTCGGTGTTGATACACTTGGTGCAGAGCAACCAATTTAATGGACTGTCACATAAGAGTCCATATTGTTGGAAAATAGGTAGGCTTCTTTTTACACCAAGAGGGGGGTTGAATTGGTGTTGTATCAAAAATAAATTCTTTTCACAATCTTGAAAACAAAGTATAAAGCTTTTTGAATTTTCTTGAAATGCAAGCAATCAAAATATGTATATAGCGGAAAAATGTAGTTGACTGAGTGAAATATAGAGTCTACTAGAATGTAAAAGATAAGGGATAGAGAAAATCAAACACAAGTTTTTATACTAGTTCGGCCAACAATGCCTACATCCAGTGTCCTTCCAACCCAGGAAGCAAATGCACTATAATGGTTAAGGTTTTTACAACAAAGAATTTATAGAAGACCTGCACGTCAAAAATGTAAATCTCCTTTTTAACCCAAAACCAAAATATAATTGCAATAAATTGCAGTAAGAATCTCCTCTTCTGCAATCTGCCAAACACCACTTTGAACAATCCTCAAAGTGAATTATCCCCTGTATCCAATATGTACAAATCCAGCAATCTTCACGGATGCCAAGCCGCACAAACAATTCAGCAGTCTTCAAGGATGCCAAGCCTTAAACACGATCACACAGAAGCACCTTCCTTATGCAGATAATGATCAACAAATGTAAGCGCAGAAAATATCCCCTTTGAATCTCGTTCAAGAGAGATCACCACCGTCTTCTTGGAGAATTCTTAGAGCTAAGAAAAATCTGAAACATAAATGAAAATTATCAGTTTATCAAAAGTCTTCTGAACAAACCTGTGTTATTCAGTCGATTTCTGTTATTTATAGATTTCTGTTATTCAGTCAGATTCTCAGTCGAATATGCTACTAATCCAGTCGACTACATTATCACAGTTATAACATATCAGTCAACTAAGTAGCTTACTGTTAACCAAAAACAAAACACATTTAATACAGTTGACCAAGTCATCAATGCTCAACTAGCTTTTAAAAATATAGCCGTTAAAGTGCAAAAGCATAACAGAATTCCAAATCAAACAACAGATACATTCGAATGTGTGGCGCACATAGTCGACTTCAACCATGTAAAACATTTTGAAATTCTTTTCTTCTAAGAAATTCACTAAGCACTGATTCTCAAAATCTGCACAAAGATTTTAGCATAGTCGAATCCATTAATAATGTAGTCGACTGCACTAGAACTTTGTCATACAGTTATAAGTTCATAAAAGTGCTTGTGGTTTTCAGCTTTAAAACATGTGCAGAAAAACATATGAAACGAAGCATAGAACATAACACATAAAGCATGTAAACACGTTCCAGATATATATCAATCAATCAACATAGGAATATGTAACACAGTACATAATCATGTTCACAGATATAACAATCAATTTGCATAAGAACATGTAATAACAACAAACAACATATGCATGTTATTAAGCAATGTGTTGTCATCATATAAAACTAGATTGATATAGAAATTGTGTTGTCAACAATCTCAATAATCTCCCCCTTTTTTGATGATGCACAACCATGATTAATAGCTAACCATGTTTGCACAGTTCAATACAAAACACATTTGTTTACTTTGTTTTGTATTTTATCCAAACAACAAAATATCAAGTAGTATATAAAATAGAATAACAATTCTCCCTCTTTCATATTGCAAACGTAAATCTCTCCCCCCTTTATGCATTAGCAAAAAAGGTTTAGTTGATATTTCACAACAGAGATGCAATTTTCAAGATGCAATGATGATCTCTCAAACACATTTAATCACATGTAAATGATAACTCCGCCTGAAATGCAGACATGTGAGAAAAAAATCTGTAAAGTGTAATACTCCCCCTGCCATTATGCATAGATATCAAGACCAGTTCAGATGCACAATGCAGTGTACTATAATTTATAAAACAACATGCTCAGAGATGTATCATAGATAGGATAACAAACAGTTTAAGCATGCAATGATACAATAAACAATCTCACACTGTATTATCTCAAACAAGATCTGTAAAAATTAATTTTTATCAGAGATAATAACTGATGTATCAGAATAAGCAATCAATAAAAGAATACCCAAATTCCAGAATTTGAATTTATAACCCTATTATAGATCAGTCGATTGTATTATTTCCTCAGTTGAATGCATTTCTTTTCAAGGTTGTTGAATTTCACTTGTAGTTCCAAAAGCAATGTTTTTCCTGCAAAACCTTTCAAAGATCTTTTCAAGATCAAGCATTTTTGTTACCAATAAGGAGTATTGGTAAAACTTGAAGAAAATTGTTTTGATGATGCTGCAAGAAGTTTTATTTGAAGAGAACATTAGAATTATTTAAAAGCAATTTGTAGAAATTAAATGTAGTAGGAAAGTCTTATAAACTTTGTAAAACTTGCATTTTTAACTACAATAATCAATTATGAACAAGCAATAATCGATTATCACTTTTTTTTTCTATTGGAATAATCGATTATGGACAAGCAATAATCGATTATGGCAAGTCCTTAAGGAATAATCGATTATCATTTCATATAATCGATTATCACTTTTTGAAATACCTGTAACGGACTTGAATAATCGATTACCACTTACAATAATCGATTATTTGTAGCAGTTGGGAGATGACTTTTCAGTTTCTGACCCTGAGCTTATAAATAGGTGCTTTGAGAACTTCAGAAAATAACTTTTGAACAGAGAGCCTTTGTAGAATAGGAGAAGCTCACGTTCTCAAAAGCTAGTTCAGTTCCCTTGCCTGGTTCGTGAATAGGAGAAGCTCACGTTTCGTGTGTCGATAGTCGGAGCGGTTGTCTTCGAGTTGGCAAGGTGCTCTGCATGGTCTCGTGAATAGGAGAAGCTCGCATTTCGTGTGTCGAAAGTCAGAGCGGTTCTCTTCGAGTTGCCAGAGTGGTTGCTTCCGGTTTGTGTGTCGAAGGAAGCACTTCCAGTTCGTTTGTCGAAGGAAGTTACTCACTGCACTCTTCCGGTTCGTTTGTCGAAGGATGATGTTTTCTATCCCTTACTCATTTCATTATCTTGTAATCTGTACAACTATATTTTTAGTGAAAATCGTTAATCACTTTTTATAGTGATTAACAACTGGACGTAGAATCTTTTGATTCGAACAAGTATAAAAATCATCTGTGTGATTTTTCTCTTCCCTACGCTCCTTAATCTTTTAGCACTCCAACTATTCGATAAAAGTTTTACAAGAAATTTAAAACTGATAAAGGAACTATTTTTGTGTCCGAACACGCTTTTCGCTTACTAAAGTTTTATTCCACTGCGTCATACTCTGCCTGTGAATGATACCGATCTGTTCCAACAATTCTAGTTAAGCAAGAAATGTAATCAGTAGTAACAGAAGTCAAACAGTAAAGATGTGAAACAGATTAAGCATAGTTGACTTCAATCATATTGCAGTTCAATCAGCGCAAGCAATGTCAAATAAATTTTAGTAATAGTATTGATTAAAAACACTGATTTTATTTCCTTGATAACAGATGTTACAATGAGGGACACAAAACAAGGAAAACAAAAAGACAACAAAAGATGGCATTATAGGTCATACACTAAAGAAAACATTACAAAAGATATCCTATGACTCTAGATAACACCTTCGACAGAAAATTTTAATAGGAACAAGATATGACATTTCTTTCATTTCCTTAGGCTAAGTTAGAAAGATTCTATGAAGCCCTCATCAGAAGAACTTTCATCCTAATGCCTTATTGCAAGATTCACCATATTAGCATAGGTACTTCCAGTACTGTACACAGCTTCTTCACCCATGAAATTCCATCCATTAACAGTTTTCACAATTCCAAGAGATACAGTCGAGTGACAATCAAATGTATTTGTTGAAATCCATAGGCACTTCTACTCATTTTCAACATCAACTCCTTGTAAAACTAATATTTTGCTCACTAATACTACATATGGAGGACACAGTGATATGTTTAGAGTAGCACGTTTCATAAGATTCTTCACAACTTCTATCCAATTTATTGGAGTATTATTCTTCATTGCATGAAGAAGATAAATGTCTTCTTTTGTCATCCTATCAGCTTTGACTCTTCCTGGTAATATGATACGAGCCAGAAGAACAACAATAATTTTTTCTTATTTTCTTAGACCTTTATGAGCATAGAAACTTTCAGTGGAATATTTTCCAGGAAATCTTAACCAGTCCTTATACACTTTCCTCTTGTTGAGTAAGACATTGGTTTGAGCATATGACAGATGTGACAAAGCTCCTTCTGAAGGTAGATTTTTAACCATGTTCCACATGAAGTCATCAATGATAATGTCAACTCCTTTTACCCTTGAACAAATATTGTCATCAATCATTCTCAGATTGTGATAAAATACTTTCACAAGGTCAGGGTACCACCAGCCCTTCAGTTGCACAAATATTGACAGACCTTGCCTTTCTAACCAATCAGGAAACATGAATCCTTCCCCTTCGAACAGATTCAGATTTATGTTCATAGGAGAGACAATAGTCTTCGTAGTTGCACTGAGGAATCTTTCGTCGGTTGCTTCATCACTAATCCAACCAGTTGGATCAGACATTCTTGATTCAGAAACATTTTTTCCCATGTTTCTACGTATGTAGCGACTCGAGGATGCCATAGAGTGGGGGTTCATGAAAATTTCTTTCTTTGTCAAAGAATAGTGAAAGAATGTTCTACAGAGAGACTATAGTGTTTCTAAAGAACATGACACATATGTATAAAGACGTGCTAACAATTTTGCATTAAACACACAATATACTCATACAATCACAAACACAACCAATCAATTTAAGCAAAATGTAACTGAATTATATAGTGTTACCAGTTGTAGATGCTCAAGATTATGATGTATTCCATAATTGATTCATCCTTGAGATCAACTGCATTTGCTATTTATCCTGCAAAATAGATTAAGTTTTGGTTGTAGGTACCTATTTAACTTTGGGTTCGTGATTGTCAGTCTTTGTTACTTTTTCCTTTGGTATCAAAACATATAATCCTTTAGGAACAACAACATTTCTATAATAGCAATTTCTAACAATATGACCAACACAATTACAATAGAAACATGCATTTCTAGTAGGTTTACTTAAATCAGTAAATTTCTTAGCATTGGTTTATTAGATTGAGCTTTGTAGCCAATTCCTTGCCTGTATATAGCTCTGCCATATGATTTTAAAAAAACATTTAAATTGTCTCTACCTTGAGTAAACTTAGCTAGTGTGCTAGTCAAGTAACTTATCTTTTCAATATGAGTAGGACAATTTTCACAAACTTTTTCTATTGTAACAGTTTCAATCTTAACATTCTTAGCAGATAGCAAAGCTTCATTTAATTCTTTTTCAAATTTTTCATTATCAGCAACAAGGTTGTTAATTCTATACTCATAATCTCTTCTTTCAGAATTTAGTCGATTAACCTTGTATTCCAGTCGCATTGCTTCAGCATGCAGTTCTCTGAATATTTCAATTAGTTGCTGATACTTCTCTTCTATTGGTAGTTTCTCAAATTCTTCATCACTGTCACTGTCATCACTTAGTGTACCAGCCATGTGGCAGATATTTGATTCTTCCTCTTGATCAGCATCCTCAATACTTGAGCATTCAAATTATGTATCCTCCCAAGCAATGTATGCTCCTTTTCTTTTCATGTTTCTGCCTTGAGGGAATCTTTTCTTTTCTTTCTGCTTCGACTTTAGATCAGGACAATCAGGCTTGATGTGACCTTCCTCATAGCACTGGACAACATTTGTACTGAAGCTTTTCTTTTTGCCTTGACCTGCATGGTTAGTCAGTTGACTATCATTATTTAACAGTCGACTAAATTTCCTTACCATCAAGGTCATCAATTCTTTCTCATTCATGTCTGTTTCTGAGTTGTTCTTGCTTGTAGCCTTCAGAGCAATGGACTTCTTTTCTACAATTTCCTCTTCATCCTTTAATCTACCAAGTTCCAATTCATGTTCATGTAACTTGCCAAACAAGGTAGCCATGTTCATCGTTGTGAGATCTTTGGATTTAGAGATTGTTGTGACTTTTGGTTGCCAATTTCTGTTTAGACTTTTCAGATTCTTGATATTGATCTCTTCTTTGTCAAATACCTTCCCGAGAGCCATGAGATGATTTACAATGTGAGTGAATCATTTTTGCACATCATAGATGTTTTCACCATCTTTCATTCTGAACAATTCATACTCCTGTTGATGAAGGTTGAAAAACAGTTATTTTCATGTGCCAAATTGGACCTAATTACGCCCTTTACTACTTGGAATGAGCCTAGAATCAAGCAAAACTCAATAAATGAGTCTTAAGAGAGTCAAAAGCTGTTTTTAGCGATTTTATGCTTGTTTTGCATTGTTTTGTAGCTATTTTTGAGAAAGTGAAAAATGGAGTTAAAGATACAGGTCGTTGACTCAAGAAAAGAGCAGAAAAATGCAGATTTGAAGAGTCGACGCACCGCCCGGCGACACACTTAAACTGTCAGGCGGTCCAGGACGAGGAGTAGGCATGACGATTGACGTTGGGCGGTTATGAGGGAAACCGCCGGGCAGTGGCGATTGCCGTCGGGCAGTTTGGAGGATTGTGGCAAACCGTTGGGCGACACACTTAAACCGTCGGGCGGTGGCTCGCTGGGCCTGGGCCTGTTTTCTGATGCGTTCCTCACCTATATATACCGCTACTACGAGTGCAGAGTCATTCTTTTGACATGGGAGAACGGCTAGACCTAATTTAGCTCTCTGGAGAGGATCTCTTGGATGCTTAGGCTCCTTTTCATCTTTTCTAGGGTTTACTCTTCCATTCTTCTTCCATTTTTCATCTAGTTTCACCATGTCTATGGTGAACTAAACCCTAT
>NC_028351.1:19536652-19543937 GCF_000741045.1 Vigna radiata var. radiata
TTATTTCTCAAATCTTATTATTTTAATTCACGCGAAAGAGAAAGCCATTCGAGTCTCTTGGGAAAATGATAATTGGTCTTACCATTTATATTACTTGTACGATTTGGCGCCGTTGCCGGGGACTCGAGGTTTATTTTTCTAGTAATGTGAATTGATTGAATTTGACTTGGTTGTAATTATTTTTGTTTTATTTTTCTTTAATTGCATTTTGTTTTATTTTTCTGTAAAAGTGCTTTGAGGGTGTGTTTCTTGTGTAGGCAGGAAACAATACATACTAGAAGCAGGAAAAACCAACAACCTCTGTTAGAAGGTCTACCATACGAGAGGAGAAAGAGACGTCCTTCCCGTGAGAGAGCTCTTTCTCCAAAAGCTACTTCGCATTCTTCACTTGAAAATTTTGCACCAGATCTTGAGGAGATGGCCAACCAACCTCCTCCCAGACGCACTTTGGGGGACGCAGCTAATACAATTGGCCCCCTGAACTTTAACAGCATTGCAGTTCCAACAGACAATACAACAAGTATGGTGATGAGTCCGGCGCTCATTCAGTTAGTCCAGAACAACCAATTCTAGGGGTTGTCAAATGAAAATCCTTACAAGCATTTGACAATCTTTAGTGAAATTTGCAACACAGTAAAGATAATTGGAGTGTCGGACGACAACTTTAAACTCAGTCTGTTTCCTTTTTCTTTGGGAGGAAATGCAAAGGACTGGTTACATTCGTTCCCTGAAGGAACCTTCAGGACTTGGGAAGCTGTGGCAAATCAATTTATTTCTAAATACTTCCCGCTTGCATGGATCAGTCAAGGGAGGCTGGAGATTTCTTCATTCAAACAGGGAAGAGAAGAAACTTTTGGAAGGGCATGGAATAGGTTTAAGGGCTTGTTAAGAAAGGCCCCAGTTCATGGGTTTGATAAGACTTCATATTTGCTTGCCTTTCTGAGAGGTCTGTGCGGTCAGTCGAAAATGGTGTTAGATGCCTCAGCCAGAGGAAGTATTAATAGGAAGACTGAAGATGAAGCCTACAATTTGATAGAACTTATGGCTGACAATGAAGAAGCACATGACACACACGGTGATGCTATTCAGAAGCTTTCAATGATTCAAAACAATGTGATTACATAGCAATTGGAGGAAGTGACAAAAAGACTTGCTGAGTTATCCCGGACATGTATAGGAACTCCACAGGCCCTACAAATTCTCCATTTCAACCCTATTCAGAGAAGTGCAGAATCTGAAGAAATCTTCCAGAGAATTATGAAGAAAAGTGCTTGTTCCAAGGATTGCGTGATGAAGGGTAGGGAAGAAGAAGCTTGCGAAATTGTTACTAGAAGCAGAAGAATTGTAAAAGAAAGAGAGACTGAGGATAAAGGAAGTATAGAAGAGGAGAAGAAGCAAGAGGAAGAAAAAAATATGTGGAGTGAGAAGAAGAAAGAAGAAGCTGAGAAATTCAAAGAGAAGGAGTATGAAAAACCTCTACCTTACCCAAAAATATACTCCAGAAAAGACAAGCAAAGACAATTTGATCGTTTCATGGAAATTTTCAAGAAATTGGAAATAACCATTCCTTTTTCCGAAGCCATCCAGCAAATACCATCTTATTCAAGGTTTCTGAAAGAAATTATCACGAAAAAGAGAAAATATGCTGAGAAAGAAACAATTGAGGTCGAAGGAAATTGTAGTGCTATCATTCAACGGTCATTACCTCCTAAATCACCTGATCCAGGAAGCTTCACTATTCCTTGTGCTATCGGAGAGCTAGAGATTGGAAAAGCTCTGATTGATCTTGGAGCCAGTATAAATTTGATGCCTCTAACTATGTTCAAAAAGTTAAAAGGGGTAGAGCTCAAACAAACAAGAATAGTTCTCCAACTAGCTGACAGATCCCTCAAATACCCTTTTGGAATTGCTGAAGATGTGATTGTCAAGGTTGATAAATTCCTGTTTCCAGTGGATTTTGTTGTTATGGAAATGGAGGAAAATGGGGATGCACTTTTAATTCTGGGGCGACCCTTCATGAAAACCGCCAGAATTGTCATTGATGTGGAAAAAGGGAAGCTTAAGGTCCAGGTGCAAGATGAAGAAGTGAACTTTGATGTATTCCAAGCTATGTCACATCCCAAAGACGACAACTCATGTTTTCAGATGGACCTAGTGGAGGAAATCTGTATGAGACAATAGAATAGAATTCATAATGTCTCCATACTAGAAAGAGCTTTGACGAATGAATGTGAGGATCTGAATGAGGAAGAGGACTTATCCCATAAAAAATGTATACAGGAAGTGGAAGTAGCAAAAGAAGTTTCACCAGAAAAAGCACTCTTCGAACAGTTGGATTGTACAGAAAAAGTTTCAGACAATAAGATAGAACTGAAGGAATTGCCATCACACCTGAAGTATGCGTTCTTGGAAGATCACGGGAAAAACCCTGTCATTATTAGTGCCTCATTATCTCAAGAGGAAGAAAGAAAATTGGTGGGAATTCTTAAGGAGAACAAAGGAGCTATTGGTTGGTCAATTACTGATCTCAAGGGTATAAGTCCAACTTATTGGATGCATAAAATTCTAATGGAAGATGATTATAAGCCGGTTGCTCAGCCGCAAAGGAGACTTAATCCTGTCATGAAAGAAGTTATGAGGAAGGAGGTATTGAAGCTGTTAGAAGCAAGAATCATTTATCCAATTTCTGATAGCAAATGGGTAAGCCCAGTTCAAGTAGTTCCTAAGAAAGGAGGAATGACTGTCATTCACAATGAAAAAAATGAGCTTATTCCAACAAGAACAGTCATGGGGTGGCGGATGTGCATCGACTATAGGAGATTAAATACAGTTACCCGGAAAGATCATTTTCCTTTACCTTTCATGGATCAGATGTTGGAAAGGTTAACAGGGCAGGCGTATTATTGTTTCCTTGATGGATATTCGGGATATAACCAAATAGTCGTAGACCCTGAAGACCAAGAAAAAACAGCATTTACATGTCCCTTTAGTGTTTTTGCCTACCGAAAAATGCCATTTGGATTATGTAATGCCCGTGCAACTTTTCAGAGATGCATGCAAGCAATCTTTGCTGATTTTATGGAAAAAAGCATTGAAGTCTTTATGGATGATTTTTCAGTTTTTGGAGATACTTTTCAAAGATGCTTGTCTAATTTGGATGCAGTTCTTAACCGATGTGTGCAAACAAATCTTGTCTTGAATTGGGAAAAATGTCATTTCATGGTGACAGAAGGTATCGTGTTGGGCCACAAAATTTCATCCAAGGGGATTTAAGTTGATAAAGCAAAGGTTGAGGTAATTGAAAAACTCCCACCACCGACAAATGTTAAGGGAGTCCGAAGTTTTCTTGGTCATGCAGGATTTTATCGACGGTTTATCAAGGATTTCTCGAAGATTGCAAAGCCCTTGAGCAATTTGCTTGCTAAAGAGACACCATTTGTGATGAGTTCAGAATGTTTGCAAGCTTTTGACAGTTTGAAGCAGAAACTGATTTCTGCTCCCGTGATTGTGGCGCCTGATTGGAACAAGGAGTTTGAACTTATGTGTGATGCTAGAGACTATGCTATAGGGGTTGTGCTGGGACAGAGAAGAGGAAAGGTGTTTCATGCTATTTATTATGCTAGCAAAGTACTGAATGAGGCTCAATTGAATTATGCCACCATAGAAAAGGAATTCTTGGCCATAGTGTACTCATTGGAGAAATTCAGATCATATCTTGTTGGATCCAAGGTGATCATTTATACAGATCACGTAGCTATAAAGTATTTATTGTAGAAACCTGATTCAAAGCCAAGATTGATTAGATGGGTACTCTTGTTACAAGAATTTGATGTCGAAATTCGTGACAAAAAGGGGAGCGAAAATGTAATTGCTGATCATTTGTCCCGATTAGTGAATGAGGAAGTGACAAGTAAGGAGAAAGAAATCTGGGAATCATTCTCAGATGAAACTATTTTGTATATTCAGCAAAGACCCTGGTTTGCTGACTTAGCCAATTTCAAAGCCGCCGGTGTTATTCCAGAAGGGTTTAATTGGCAACAGAAAAAGAAGTTTTTACATGATGCCAAGCAATTCATTTGGGATGATCCGTATTTGTTCAACATAGGAGCAGATAACCTGTTGAGAAGGTGTGTTACTGAAGTAGAAGATATTTTGTGGCACTGTCATAATTCCCCTTATGGGGGTCATTATAATGCAGAACGCACTGCTGCAAAAATTTTACAAGCAGGATTTTATTGGCCAACTTTGTTTAAAGATGCTCATAATCATGCTCGAAGCTGCAACAAATGCTAGAGGACAGGGACCATTTCAAGGAGAAATGAGATGCCACTGTAGGGAATTTTGGAAGTTGAAGTCTTTGATTGCTGGGGTATTGATTTTATGGGACCATTTCCTCTGTCATTCAATAATGAATATATTTTAGTAGCTGTTGATTATGTGAGTAAGTGGGTTGAAGCTGTAGCATGTCCTAGGAATGATGCTAACACTGTGATCAAATTCTTAAAAAGACAAATCTTTTCGCGTTTTGGGACCCCCAGGATCCTCATTAGTGACGGGGGATCTCACTTTTGCAATGCTCAGCTAGCTAAGGTACTTAAGCATTATGGGGTGAAACATAAGGTTGTTGCACCTTATCATCCACAGACAAATGGCCAAGCTGAAGTTTCTAATAGGGAAATCAAAAGAATTTTAGAAAAGATTGTCACCTTCTCAAGAAAATATTGGTCGCAGAAGTTAGACGATGCTCTCTCGGCATATAGAACGGCCATTAAAAATTCTATGGGATTATCTCCTTTTTAGTTAGTCTATGGAAAAATGTGTCATTTGCCAGTTGAAATGGAACACAAAGCTTGGTGGGCTTTAAAATTTTTGAATTTTGACCCTGCTAAGGCTCAAGGGAAACGAGGCAACCGGGTGCTAGAACTCGAAGAAATGCGGTTTCACGCATACGAGTCATCTAGAACTTACAAAGATAAGGTGAAGTTTTATCATGATAAGAGGTTGATGAAGAAAAATTTCCATCCTGGAGATTTGGTTCTTTTATTCAACTTGCGGCTAAAGTTATTCCCCGGGAAGTTGAAGTCAAAATGGTCGGGACCTTTTGTGGTGAAATGTGTATTCTAGAGTGGAGCAGTGGAATTAGAATCTTCGACTGAGGATGATCAACAACGGAGCTGGATCGTGAATGGCCAAAGACTCAAACACTATGTAGGAGGAGACGTGGAACAATTTGCCTCAGTCATGATGTTGGTAGACCCATGAGGTGTGGGTCAGGCTCGTGACGTTAAACAAACGCTACTAGGAGGAAACCTAGAATTTCTTCTTACACTTTTGCATTTTAAATTCTTAGGCTAGGTTGAATTTTTATTTTTGGTGTGTATTCTTGGCTTTAGTACTTGTTCTGAAAATGTTTGGCTAAACTAATTTGCATGATGGATCTATTTGATGATTATTTGATGTGGATGAGAATTGAGTTGCAATGCATGATGATATCCAAGAAATAGATGGGTGATGAATTTATGATTATGGTCATGATGCTAGGCATGATGTATGAATGAATTTTGTGTGAGGAAGCATGTGTGTGAGATTTTGAGCTCCAGAGTTTTTATTGTTGCATGTATTGTTCAAAGGAAAACATAGATGATATTGCCTTAATCTTGATGATCGATTGAATTACATGTGAATGTCATATGATCAAGGCCATTTTTGAAAACCCTTCTCTAGCCAAATTTTCACCCAAAGTGCTTGAAATATTATACCCTTTTTGAACCTTAGCCTTAAACAGGATGTGAACCCTTGTCTTGAAATTCTTTACCTTGAGTTGGGATGAGCTTAATTTTATGTGATGAAAAGGTTCAAGTTTGGGGTTGTACGGGGGAAAATTGAAAAAGCAAGAAAAAAGGCATTGAGCTCAAATGTTGTGAAAAGAAAAATTCATGAGAAAAAGAAAATAAAAGTATGAAGATGAGCTCAATGAAAAAAGAAAAGAAAAGGGAAGAAGTTGGGAATAAGAAATTTTGGTGAGAGAGTTGTGCTTAATTGTTGAAATATTTTGATAGTTCTCTTGACTCAAGGATTTTGCATTCTAGAAAAACCAATTTTTCTTGTTAGCCCAACCTCATTACAAGCCTTGAAAAGTCCTTTTGATGACATTTGCATGTAAAAATATTGATTGTTTGAGATGAATGGCAATTTTGTTTCATGTGACTTGTGAACAATAGAGAGTTGGAGTGTCACCTTAAACACTTGAGTGATTGAGTGAAACACATGCTTGGTATAAACTGTTAATTCTCATGAGTGCATTTTTGCTTAGTGGATTGGTCATTCATAATTTATAACATCTGTTGTGCAATCTCTAGATTGAAAGCATGCATGCATCTTATTTTGGATTTCATTGACGATATTGAATTGAGTAGTTTTGTCATGTACCTTGGGATTGTTGAGGCATTAGATGAAAAAGTATAAAGCCAAGTTTTGTTTTGTGTGTTTTGTTTTGTTTTGCTTGAGGACAAGAAAAGTTCTAAGTTTGGGGTTGTTGATGAAGGTTGAAAAACAGTTATTTTCATGTGTCAAGTTGGACCTAATTACGCCCTTTACTACTTGGAATGAGCCTAGAATCAAGCAAAACTCAATAAATGAGTCTGAAGAGAGTCAAAAGTTGTTTTTAGCGATTTTATGCTTGTTTTGCATTGTTTTGTAGCTATTTTCGAGAAAGTGAAAAATGGAGTTAAAGATACAGGTCGTTGACTCAAGAAAAGAGCAGAAAAATGAAGATTTGAAGAGTCGATGCACCGCTCGGCGACACACTTAAACCGCCGGGCGGTCCAGGACGAGGAGTAGGCATGGCGATTGACGCTAGGCGGTTGCCGTCGGCCGGTGGCGATTGGCCCCGGGCGGTTTGGAGGATTGTGGCAAACCGCCGGGCGACACACTTAAACCGCCGGGTGGTGGCTTGCTAGGCCTGAGCCTGTTTTCTGATGCGTTCCTCACCTATATATAACCCTACTACGAGTTCAGAGTCATTCTTTTGACAGGGGAGAACGACTAGACCTAATTTAGCTCTCTGGAGAGGATCTCTTGGATGCTTAGGCTCCTTTTCATCTTTTCTAGGGTTTGCTCTTCCATTCTTCTTCCATTTTTCATCTAGTTTCACCATGTCTATAGTGAACTAAACCCTATCGTTGTTGGGGGAAACAATGTAATCTTTTGATACTCTCTCTTATTGAAACTCTTGATTATTTATATGGTCTCCATATGTTTTGATTAATAATTGTTGGTTTATCAT
>NC_028351.1:19544442-19586402 GCF_000741045.1 Vigna radiata var. radiata
TCTTATTATTTTAATTCACGCGAAAGAGAAAGCCATTTGAGTCTCTTGAGAAAACGATACTTGGTCTTATCATTTATATTACTTGTACGATTTGGTACGCTTGCCAATTTGTCAACACTTGTGTCAATGAATTGTTTCTTGCTCTCTTTACTTCTTCTGTGCCTTCATGAGTTACCTCTAAGACATCCCACATTTCCTTTGCAGTTTTGCATTGAGATATCCTGAAAAATTCATCAATAGTTAGTGTAGAGGCAATAATATTTCTAACTTTCACATCATACTGAGCCTTTCTATTTTCATCAGCAGTCCACTCAGTAAAAGGTTTTTTAACAGTTTTCTTTTTTAGGCACAAAAGGTCCATTTAATGTGGCATCCAAAATTCCTTCATCTTGCAATCCAAGAAAGATTTGCATTCTAACTTTCCAAAATGGATAGTTTTTGCCAGTAAATAGAGGTGGTCTGCTTGTTGAAGCGCCTTCACAAAAAGTTTGAAAAACAGGAAGCCATCCCCAGGTTTGTATAGTCGAATCAGAGAAAAACAGAGTCGACAAGTTTTTCAAATATCCTATGAAAACCAGCTCTGGTGCCAATTGTTGGAAAACAGGTAGGCTTGTTTTTACACCAAGAGGGGGGGAGGGTGAATTGGTGTCGTATCAAAAATAAATTCTTTTCGCAATCTTGAAAACAAAGTATAAAACTTTTTGAACTTTCTTGAAATACAAGCAATCAGAATATGTATGCAGCAGAAAAATGTAGCTGATTAAGTAAAATATAGAGTCGACTCGAATGTAAAAGATAAGGGATACAGAAAATCAAACATAGGTGTTTATATTGGTTCGGCCAACAATGCGTACATCCAGTGTCCTTCCAACCCAAGAAGCAAATGCACTATAATGGTTGTGGTTTTTACAACAAGGAATTTATAGAAGACCTCCACGTCAAAAATATAAATCTCCTCTCTAACCCAAAACCAAAATGTAGCTGCAATAAACCAGCAAGACTTGCACCGAGAATCCCCTCTTTTGCAATCTGTCAAACACTACTTTGAACAATCCTCAAAGTGCACTATCCCCTGTATCCAACAGGTACAAATCCAACAATCTTCACAGATGCCAAGCCACACAAACAATTCAGCAGTCTTCAAGGATGCCAAGCCTTAAACACGATCACACAGAAGCACCTTCCTTGTGCAGATAATGATCAACAAATCTTAGCACATAAAATCTCCCCTTTGAATCTCGTTCAAGAAAAATCACCACTGTCTTCTTGGAGAATTCTTGGAGCTAAGAGAAATCTGAAACAAAAATGAAAATTATCAGTTCATCAAAAGTCTTCTGAGAAAACCTCTGTTCAGCCTATTTATAGATTTCTGTTATTCAGTCAGATTCTCAGTCGAATACGCTACTAATCCAATTGACTGTATTATGACAGTTATAACAGATCAGTCAACTAATTAGCTTACAGTCAACCAAAAACAAAACACATTTAATACAGTTGAACAAGTCATAAATGCTCAATTAACTTTTAAAAATATAACCGTTAGAGTGCAAGAGCATAACAAAATTCCAAATTAGACAACAAATACAGTCTAACGTGTGGCGCACATAGTCGACTTCAACCATGTAAAACATTTTGAAATTCTTTTCTTCTTAGAAATTCATAGAGCACTGATTCTCAAAATTGGCAATAAGATTTTATCATAGTAGAATCCATTAATAATGTAGTCGACTACACTAGAACTTTGTCATATAGTAATAAGTTCATAAAAGTGCTTGTGGTTTTCAGCCTTAAAATATGTGCAGAAAAACATATGAAACAAAGCATAGCACATAGCACATAAAGCATGTAAACACGTTTCAGATATATATTAATCAATCAACATAGGAACATGTAACACAGTACATAATCATGTTCACAGATATAACAACCAATTTGCATAAGAACATGTAATAACAACAAACAACATATGCATGTTATTAAGCAATGTGTTGTCATCATAAAAAACTAGATTTATATAGAAATTGCGTTGTCAACAATCTCAACACATATGATCATATCACCACATTCAGTGAGATTTGCAACACGATGAAGATGAATGGTGTACCAGATGAGATGATTCAATTGAGCTTGTTTCCTTTTTCATTAGGAGGCAACGCTAAACTATGGCTGAATTCTTTTCCGGAGGGTAGCTTTACAACCTGGGAGGCTGTGGTGGCAAAGTTTTTGAATAAATATTTTCCACAATCCAAGATCAGCAAAGGTAAGATGGATATTTCTTCTTTTAGGTAGGGCATGGAGGAAACCCTAGGTCGAGCATGAGACAAATTTAAAAGCCTGCTGAGGAGGATGCTTGTGCATGGATTTAATGAGACAACAGTGATTCTCACGTTTCTTGGAGGTCTTGGTATGCAGTCAAAGCTTTTGTTGGATGCCTTAGCTGAAGGTAATATCAAGAGCAAGACTGCTGATGAAGCCTATGAGTTGATTGATAGCATGGCGGCTAATGAGAATGAAACTCATAGAGAAAGGGGTGTGCCAACTCAGAAAATGGGAGTTTTCCAGAACGAATGAAAATGCCTTGCTTGCACAGAATAGGCTTTTAACTAAACAATTAGAGAATCTGAAAAAGACTATTGCTCAACTACCGATTGAATTAATGAATGTTTCTCAGGTACAACAACAACTTTGTAATCGTTGTGGTGGTGACCATATCAATGGTCAATGTGCTTATCCAGAGAAGGCCCCACAAGAAGAAGAAAATTACATGGGCAACCAATTTCAATATCGCCAGGGTAACTTAAACCAAGGTAATTACAACCAAGGTTGGAAGAATCACCCTAGCATTGGGCAAAGTCAGACTAGATAGCCTGGAGGCCAATTTAATAGACCGCAACAACCACCAATATGGAAACAGGTGGCTAATTTGGCGGATCATGTAAAAAGTCTTGATGAGAAATTCGATAAATTTTTGAAGGTGTAAGATTCCAACTGCAAAGGATATGACGCTGCCTTCAGGAATGTAGAGACGCAAATTGGTCAATTATCTAAAAGGGTGGAGGTCACAAAGAAGCATCAATTTGGGGCTAACACTGAAGGTAACCCTAGAGAAGATTGTAAGGTTGTGAGCATAGTTGAGAGAGGAGTAGAAAAAGAGATTATTGAGTTAAAAAAGAGAGAAGAAGAAGAAATATGTGAGGGGGAGAGTAGAGAAGAAAAGGAGAAGAGGGAAGAGAAAAAAATAGAAAAAGATAAGATAGAGAAAGATAGAGATGAGAGATGTCTTCCTTGCCTTATAAAATAAGAGAGAAAAGAGAGTAAGTGTGAGCACTTTAGAGAGATTTTTAGCCAAATGGATATTATGCCATCTACTGAAGCATTGCAACAAATTCTTGACCATGCTAGGAGTACAAGGCAATATATTGGAGAGGAGATAGAGAAAGCTATAGAGGAATTTTGCAGTAGCCCTTTAAAGAGAAAGAGAAGGCATCCTCCAAAAATGAAGGATTCAAGAGGCTTTACAATTCCTTGCACCATTGGGAATGTGAAGATAGGGAGAGCTTTACTTGATTCAGGATCAAGTATTAATATGATGCCCTTATCTATGCTGAAGAAGATTGGTGGTTTAACAATGAAGCCAACAAATATTTTCTTGCTAGTGGCAGATGGATCATCAAGGAAACCCTATGGTATAGTGGAGGATGCGATGATTCATGTTGAAAGCCTGGAATTCCTTGTTGATTTTATGGTAATAGAGATGAAGGAGGAGGATAAGATCCCTTTGATTCTTGGAAGGCCATTCATGAAGATGGCCAAAGTGGTCATAAGTTGTCATGATGGAGTGATTACGCTTAAAGATCAAGAAGAAAAGGTGATTTATAATTTCTCCAAAGAGAAGCACATGCGGCTTAAAAAGAGGGCTAAACATAAAGCTTCAAAGAAGAATGCAACAATTGAGTGGCCAAAATCTACTGAAGTGGTCAACACATGTAATAATTGTGTTTTTACGCAGGTAAAGGAAGATGAAAAGGTTGACAAAGGAGGGACGGTCAACTTTGACTTAAAGGATGCATCATTCAAGCTTGGTACTTCGGTGAAATATAAGAAGAAGTTGTGGTTGGTGAAAGGATATCAAGAGAATGGAGTGATAGAGAAGCTTCATATTCTATGAGAGTCAAGAAGGTGGACCGGAAGCAATTGATGAGTTGGTGTGATGAAGGAGAAGAAGACACCAAAGAGAAGGAGGAGACGTGAGCTTTATTGGGTCAAGCTAGTGACGTTAAAAGAGCGCTCGCTAGGAGGCACCCTAGTGATTGTTGAACATTATTTTCTTTTGATTATTTTGGTTTTGTAACTTTTGGATTGTTAAAACAAATTTTTTTTGGGTAACATTCACTGAGGGATGCTAGGTTGATTTTGTATTCACTAAAGGATACAGGAAGGTACACCTATTGATGGGTGTTGGTAAGGATTGTACTTATTGATAAGTGCTAGAAAGGTTTGAGTCAGGCTCGTGACGTTATACAAGCGCTACCTGGGAGGCAATCCAATTGATTTATTTATTTTTTTCATGATTAATTCTGTTCTAGTTGCATATATGAGTCAAGTGATTGGGAATTACATGAAAATAAAATTTTGAAAGTTGAATTTGAAGGTTTAAAGGGATAAAACGTTGGAAACAAAGAAAAAGGGAGATGGTATAAGCCGAGCACACCGTCGGGCGGTGGTGGTGCTGAGGGGTATTCGTCTTTTTAAAAGGGGGCTTGGTTCTTTGGCCCATTATTTGGTTTTTCTACCCCTTAGGACTCGCCCAAACACTCTCTTTCAGATCCTCAACCTTCACTTCACTTTCAAACACTCTTTCAAAGACTTCCCAACACTCTTTCATCATTCCCTCTCTTGAAAACCCAAAATTTCTCAAATTTGAACTTAGTTCATCATTCAAGTTTGGGGTTTCTTGAGAGCTTTGCATCTAAGGCTGCATTCATCATCATCTAAGGAGTATTTTGCAAGCAATTAAGGTCTCTTCACTCAAGTAAGTCATACAATTTTCATTCTAGGGTTCCAAAGCATGAACTTGATAGGAAAGTTTGTAGAATCATGAGAATTTATGGCTTTTTGATTTTATGCATGATTTGATGAAATTGGAACTGTTTGCACCGATTAAATTGTATGATTGATGCTTGGAACTGTGAAATTTGCATTTGGGTGGAGAGTAGAAGCATGTAGGAGTGTTATGGAAAAACTGCCGCCGCCAACGTCGGGCAGTGTTAACACCGCTGGGCTGTGGCCTGGCAGTTTGATTTGGCTTGTTTTTTTGGTTTGGCAGGTGGCGCTAAGGGGTGCTTCCTAGCCCCCAACGTTGGTTAGTGATGAGATAGGACATGTTTTGGTTGTTTGCTAATGATTAATGTGCATTGTTGTAGTCTTGTGAATTGTGTTTAATGCAGGAATGGTTTCTTCATCAGGAAAGAGAGTGAAGATTGTAGGAAAGAAGAATAAAGAACCTGAGTTATTCTACAATCACAGGTTCTTGCACAGGAGGAATGAGCAGTATTTTCTCAAGGTCCAAGAGAGACATCTTATCATGGAGAGGAAGGCGAGCTGGATTCTAGACTATGCTCCACAGTTTGGACATGAGTTGGAGGAAAGAAACTGGGAGAAGTTGGCCACATACCCTGCTCCTGCCAACATAGCTGTGGTGAAGGAGTTTTTTACAAATGCCAAGCCACTGGAGGGTTCTCACTTTACTAATTACATGAGTTATGTAAGATGTAAAGTTATCAAATATGAGCCTAAGACCATCAACAGGTTCCTGAATGTAGAATGGGAAGGAGAGTAGTGCCAATATGAGCTGAATGTGGTAGAGGGCGCTGACTTTGATGACATGGAGTGAGTGGTTTGCATGCCTGAAGGGCGTTTCTACAAGAACCCCAATGAAGATGTTATTCACATCAAGAGGGATGATCTAATGCCTTTGGCACAGTATTGGATGACCTTTACACATGCCAATGTGACCCCATGCTCACATATTTCTGACATTAATGTCAAGAGGGTCATATTTATCTATTGTGTGTTAAGTGGTATGAACATTAACATTGTCCAGGTGATAGCCAATGAGATTAGGAGTTGTGGGGTGACTTCCAACAACAAAGCACCACTGGGGCATCCATCTCTGATCATGCAACTATGTCATGCAGTTGGGGTAGATACGTCTACTCCACCTTTTGAGTGCCCTAGGAAGGCCATTGATGAGGCCTACTATAGACAGTTTTGTGGAGGGCCAGAAGCGGCTCAGGATGTACCTAGGAGGCGTGCTAGGAGGAGAGCTCAACCACCTCACACTTAGGGAGATGCTCCTCATGATGTTGAGTCGTTCCAAATGAGAGACGTGTATATGTCTCTGATGGAGTCTAGGCTGGAAGCACTCCATAGGGGGCAGATGGCCATTGCTGAGATGATCACGGGCTTGTATGATACACCTCCTGCTCATAGGTGGATAATGTATGAGTTCACTAGCAGAGTGGCTTGGCTAGAGCAGACACAGGGGAACAGATCTGGAGCAACTGAAGCTCAAGTCATGGATGAGGATGATAATGATGAGGACTTCGAGGATGATGAGGCTGGAGGCGAGGACTCAGACGATAGCATGGGATGAGGAGCCTTTATGGCATCTATTGATGGATGCCAATTTTAGTGGAACAGGATTTTCTTTATCTTTTGTTTGCCTTTTGTAATTTGAATTTTTAGAATAGGTTTGCTTCTGTTGAGTAGTGTAGGGTATGGTACATTGTCTGAAACTTTTCTGATAATGGTTTGACTATTTGCTTGTGTGAGACGATTGCTTGATTATGCTTGTTTTGAATGATATTGAGATTGCCACATGCTGATATACAAGTGGAGTGTTCACTAGCTTTGTGAACAGATGCATTGTGATTTTGTGATTGTGATTATGAGGCTAGGAGGGTATGTGATTGAATGATTGGAATAAGCTTGTGTGAGGTTTTTGAGCTCTAGAGATTTTATTGATATATTTGCTATATATGTGAAAGTATGAATGATTTTGCCTGAATTTCTGTGATTGATTGAATTGCATGTATGTGTCATATGATCAAGGTCGTTTTTGAATAAGCCCTTTTCTAGCCAAAAGTTGTGTCCCACATGAAAAAAGGAACATTTTATGTTCTACCCTTTTTGAACCTAAGTATTAAACAAGATGTAAACCCTTGCTTTGAAAGTCTTTGCCTTGAGTTAGGTTGAGAAATATTTGGTGGTATTGTTAAAGGTTCAAGTTTGGGGTTGATGGGAAAATTGAAAAGAAAAGTTAGGCATTGAGCTGATGAGCTGAATGAAAATGCATGAGAAAAGAAAGAAAAAGATGGAAAAAGGAAAAAAGCATGAAAAGAAAAGCTCAATATAAAGAAAAAGGGAAAGTTGGGAATCAGTGAGATTGGTAAAAAGAGAGTTGTGCTTGAACCATAATTATGTCAATAACTCTCTTAACTCAAGGATTTTGTGATTTAGAAAAACCAATTTTCCTTGTTAGCCCAACCACATTATAAGCCTTGAAAAGTCCTTGTGATGACATGTGTATGTGATGATGTTGATTGTGGTAAATGAATGACAACTTTGTTCTATGTGACATATATAGATGGTAGAGGGATGGAGTAACTTTTTGAAACACTTGAGTGAGTGAGTAAAACACTTTGTCCGAAGAGGTAGAATTCCATGAATTTATGATTATATCTGTGCTTAGCTAATTGATCATTCATGAGAATAACATATGTTGAATTTTATGAGAATGCGAAGAACACTATGATGGTTTGATTTGAAGCATGTGTGCCTCTTGATTGAATTCTATGGATAAGTTGATTTGAGTAATAATTTGCCTTGAGATATGGATTTTGAAAAGGTTGAACCATTATGATGAATTGTGGAAGACTAGGTGGCATTGTGTTTGCTTGAGGACAAGCAAAGTTCTAAGTTTGGGGTTGTGATAACGGTCTAAAAACCGTTATTTTCATACTTAAAAGTTACACCAAAACACACCCATTATGACTTAGAATTAGCTTGAAATCATGCAAAATGCATAAGTTAGAGAGAAAGAGAGTTAAAGTGGGTTTTCTAGGTTTTATGCTTGGTTTCCCTTGTTTTGACAGGATCTATCAGGAGTTTGATAAAGGAATTGAAGGAAGAGAAGTGTTGGATGCAGAAGAAGGTGGAAAATTGAAGAAAACATGAACCGCAGCCACTGCCGAGCGGTGATAGCACCGCCGGGCAGTGTGACCTTCTATGCATAACGTGCTACGCGTTTAAAGGGCACCGCCAAGGGGTGGAGATGAAATCGCACCCACCGTCGGGCGCAATACTTATGGGTCTGGGCTTATTTTTAGTTATTTTCCTGTGTTATAAATATATTTGCACGACCTAGGGCATGTATCTTTTGGCAAAAAGGAAGTAGAAACACAGTTTTCACACCTTGGAGGCGGATTTTAGATGCGAGAGCTCCATCTAGTTTATATCTTTTATATCTTTTCCATTCAATTCATCTAGTTTCACCATGATTATGGTGAACTAAACCCTTTGTTGTTGGGGAATGATGTAATTCTTTGAAACTCTCTTATTTCAAATTTCTTATTTTATTCATATACTTGTGTTCATCAATAGTTTGAGTTTTTAATCCGTTCTTATTAGTGCTCTGTTTAAGACGTTATTCATATGCATTATCTTTGATTCTTTCTATATGCAGACGTATAGTTAGGTCTAGACATGAAGAACTATTCTTGATAATGAATATTGTCTAGAGATAGGGATAGGAACAACAATTGCCTTAAGCTTCTGTGTGTAATGCATGACCAATTACTAGGGAGACTAGAGATAATAAACTAGTAATTATGATTAGACTATCTTCGCCGAGAGATCGGGTTTAGAGTAAAATAGAGAGTGGCATAAACATTGATAACCAAGTCGAGTTTAACAAGAATAATAGATATTTGAGAGTGGATTAGAATGAAATCGTAAACCCCCACAACACCATTCATCCATATCTTTTTCTTGCCAATTGATCAAAATCTTTCCATCCATGTTTATTTCTTGTTTCACTTTTAAAACCCAACTTATTGTTTGTTCAAGTCTTATGATTGTCATTAATCACATCAACGTTTAGGCCTAAGAGTCCTTTGCGAGACGATACTCGGACTTACCGTTTATTTATTACTTGATACGATCTGGTACACTTGTCAGGATGTTAACAGGGGTCATAATACCAACTGAAATGAAAAGGATCAACACCCCTTACTCATGCAATCACTCATAGGTATCACACGGTAAACACACCATAAAGAAAAACAAAATAAAGTCAGCTCCCCTTACCTTTGAACTTCATTGTTCAGCTCAAAGGTCCGCAGCTACAGTACCCCGAGTCGCACAGAATTTAGACAGTATCCTACTGACCAGAAAGTGGTGATCGAAATAGCTCTTTAGAGCTAGAATTGGATAGAAATTGTAAGAGAAAATAAAAAGGCACATGCAGCCAGTAGAATCGCATGCCCTAGGTTACAAAACAGTGGAGGGAAAGGATGAATAACTTACCCGCCTAAGAAACAGAAATTGATCAGTTCAAGTTGAAACCCTTTACGCGGTGAACGTTTGAACACTACTTGATCGAAGATTCAGTTGAGAGAAAAGTTAGAAGAAAAGCATAACAATGTTGGAAAAATGAGTTCTAGAGAGAGAAAGTAGTTCAGGGAGAGTGAGCAGAGTTTGGAAAAGCTTTTTATTATTATTATTATGTTTTAAAAATAAAAAGCTCGTATCCTTAATTTAATCCACTTTCTTTTATTTTATCTTTAATACTCTTTCTAGGTCTTACATTACACATTTTAATATACTTCATATTTTGTTTCGTCAATATCCACCGAACAAGTTGCTAACCTCGGTTTCATTGTAATTGTATATAACTTCATACCCTTATTAAACAAAATAAATTCATTTCTATCTTATTATTTATATTAGTTATAGAAATAAATCTGCCACATATTTGGTTGTACTAAACTGTTTACGTCATTATCTTAGTCTGATCCACTACGTGGCCAGAGCTATATCATTCAAATATTTATTGATATTATATATATATATATATATATATATATATCATTTTACAGTAAAAAGTTTATATTATACTTTAATATATTAAAATCAGTGTTTGAAAACATGATAAACTAATAATATAATAATATAAAAAGTCGCCTCATTTTTCTTTATCGACATTTATTAGTAGTTAATTTTGTTGGTTAGGAATTAAATGTACTACTTTTTTTCATCTTCCCATTCAAAACATTTAAATTAATCTCTTACTTTTTCTGATGTTAACGAGATTCGTCTATCATTCTTTTCAATTTTTATCATTAAATCAATCTGATAATTTATCTTTCTTTTTAATTTTTATTATTAAATCAATCTTATAATTTTAAAAGAAAAAAATCAACACATAATCTATATTTATCTTATTCTTTAATTATTTTAAGATATTTCTAAAGATATTAGTGTAATGAATGTAGTTAAATATACATAAGAATCAAAACTTTTAAAAGTATTGTGACACTAATGATATTAGTGATATTCTGTGGACAAACTTTTAATCTGTGTTAATGATTAAATTTTGCCCTAATATATACTTTTTTAAGAGCACTTTTTAGAGAAAGAATTATGTTATTTGATTCAAATAAAATTTTGATCACATTCGAAAATAGAATCACAAAGTAGACTAAAAAGAATAAAAGCTTGACAGCAGGAGCGTACACATATTCATTTAATTGTTCAACAATTATAAATTAGTACAAGTAAACAAGAAACACCATGTGAAACATGATTGGTTTTTCCACCAAGTGTCATGGAATATTTTATATCTACACTTTTCATTTTATTATATTTTTACTTTTACTTTCTATTTGATTTATTTTAAATTAGTTCATATTATAAAATTAATATATTATTTTATTGGTTCTAGATAAATGTATAATGAAGAAGATGGTGGTATTTTATAACGTGTGGTCACTTTCAAAGAGATGTTGATTGAAGAGGCTCATCCAAAAGCCTTTTAGTACCAGAGGCCATTGTTTCATAGGGGGCAATCATATCAAAACCTAATCCTTAAAAATTGTTGCATTATATTATATTTAGTGTAGTAGTTTGAAGGGGAGAATATATATTGTGATATTAAAAGTTTCGTCTCATAGTGCATTGAATTTGGAGAAAAACTCAACATTTTAAAATAAATAAAATATGGATAATGATATTTAGACAACATTTTTTTGACAACATTTGAACATTGATTATGTGTCAATCTGTGATTGGTGAAAAATTACTTCACAATAATGTTTATGATTATTATTATTGATTGTGGAGTAATTTTTGACCAATTACAGATTGACACGTAATCAATGTTCAAATGTTGTCAAAAAAATGTTGTCTAAATATCATTATCCATAAAATATATGGGAATAATTTGAAGATGAGATGAAAACGAAATATGAAATAATTTTGTAAACGTGAATATTTTTCTTTTAATAGTTGAAGAATAATATGTTTAGTAGTTGTTTAACTTTTTTTTAAAGTATATTTCTTTTATTGGTTGAGTTTGGTTCTCTTATGTTTTCATTATTTTTTTATAATATTTATTTATGATGCTAAATAACTAATGTATTTTAAGATGTTAATCTAATTGAAATATCATAATAATACATGTTCAACATGAATTTTATAAAAAATAGAAAAATGATGAACAAATGCGGTAAATATGTACATAAAATATAGTGTAGGTAGATGTGATAATTTTTTCTAAACAGTCAAAAGTAATATTATTACTTTTGTAGATGTAATTATATTTCCTAACAGTCAAAAGTATTATAATATATATATATATATATATATATATATATATATATATATATATATATATTATAGTTTTGTATATATAATATTTTTTGTAATTATATATAAAATATATCGGTGTTTTTAGTTCTGATTTCTTAACAATCAAATGTAATATTTGGAATGTGGTTAAATATCTTTTTTAGTCTTTCAACTATAATGTAAATTTAGATTTATTCTCTTTTTCAAACTTTGATACACTTTGATTCTTGTTTTTAAGGAAACTGTAATTTCTCGTCCTCCAAAACCAACACCGTTAAAATTAGGCTGAACTGACTAATGTTTGGCCATGTTTGATGACATGTTTCACGGATAATATTTGCCATGTTAGTATTTTTCAATGGAAAATCAGAATAATGGTTTATTAACTTGAGATGGCGAATTTGCGTGCAACCGTGGATGATCTTAACATTAGGTCCTGTAACTGCCCTTACGCCTCGAAGAACAAGGACAAGTGAAGCGGGATCTCCTTCACGAGATAGAGCTCCACATCATAGAAGATTAGGGTTATTCACAGCATATAGGCTTTTGTACCAAAGTAGGCAAATATGAGACAAAAATTATGAGAATAGGCAAAAATTTTCGCAATTACGAGAATAGGCAAGTTGTAGGGGACCCAAACGACTTCAAATGAAGAATCGTGCTCCCTACACGACTTCACCCTATAGCATTGACCAGGGGTGAAGTCGTGAACCCCAAAAATGACTTTTGGTCGTGGTAATCGATTACCAAGCATTGTAATCGATTACAACATGCTGAAGTCCTGGCCCCCTGCACGACTTCACCTTTTATAGGCAAATATGTCTTTGGTAATCGATTATACCATGGTTGTAATCGATTACGAGAGAGTTTTATGTGTAAAAACCCCCTAGTAATCAATTATAGTTGTAATCGGTTACCAGAGGGTTTTTACACATGAAACTCTCTGGTAATCAATTACAACCATGTTGTAATCGATTACTAGAGCCATTTTCGTGTTAAATGAAATATATTTTTTGGTTCTTGACATTTTTGTTTTGATAATTGTGTTACACAAAAAAGAAATTGTCATTATAATTTATTGACTTGAAAAACAAAATAAAAAGTTAAAACAAAATTTATAAGAAATACTAATAGTAATTTATTAATTAGTGAAGAGATTACAAAATGGTAAGATTAATAAATAATGATGGAATCCTGTCTCATGTAGTCATCTTTTTACATTTTATTGTATCTGTAGTGTAGCTTGCAAGGAGCATGGGTCACTATAAATATCCAGCTCCTCACTTGTACTATTGACTTTTGAGATTAATGAGAATAGAATTTTCTAAATTCAAGAAACTATTCTCTCTTGAAAGTCACAAGGCTAGAGAGTCCAAAGACTCCCTCTAGCCACCTTCCAACACACTACCTCATTCTTCCATTTTCCATTTTACCATTGTGCTTTCTCTCTCATCCACAGCCTTACTCCTCCACGCAGAACCAGTCCTTTTTCTGCCACCTTAGCGCATGCGTCAGCGCTTCGCTCTCTCCTCAGTACATTTTCATTTCGCAGACACACATTCCACTCTCATTTTCCACATACCACGAAACATTCCTCTGCTAGGGTTTCACTCTCAGCGTCTTCGAGAGCATTTCTCTCTCGACTCAGATCCGCCATCGTTGCCTCTTTTCATTGGTAAAATCCATTTCTCTTTACAGATCCAACATTCCTCTCCATTTTCCACCATCTTCACCGATTGTTTTGGCCTCTGAACCGATTAAACACCTCTCCAACTCTCGAGTCTCACTTTACACCGTTTAATCTCTGATTCACACTGATTAATCAATCTGAATCGCATTCTCATCTCTCCTTTAGGTTTTCCGCCGATTGAACTTAGGGTTTCCTTGAGTCAGATCTCGATCTCGACGAGTTTGCACTCGAACTCGTGTCTTCTCTTCACGATTAGGGTTTTCCTCTCTCGATCTTGAGATTATTCAACATTCCGCTGCGTCTTCTTCTTTCTAGAAGAAGCTTCGAGGATTTGCGTCACGCCTACGGTCATTCTCTTGGAGCCTTCTTCCATCAAGTGGTATCAGAGCATCAGGTTGCGTCCACGCTCCAAGAGATAAGTATCTCGATCTCTGCTTTTGGTTTCCTCTGTCTCTGTTTGATCTTGTTTCGAATCTGTCTTGTGTTGATTTCCGTTGATGTGTTGATCTGTTATTTTAATTCGCGTCTCTGTTTTGTCTTGGTTTGATCCATGAGTTGTTCATTTGATTTGTGTTTCTATTGCGTTTATTGAGTTTTTCATTATTTTCCTGCATTGTCTTGAGTTTTCAGATTTGTTATGTGCCTTGAGTCAGTGTTATTTTCATTTTAATCGGTCATATCTTATGCTATTGAGTGTTTTAATTTCAGATCCGATACTGTCATGTTTGGTTATGTATGTTGATTCGTTGCTTGTCAAAACTCTGAGTATAAACTGGTTTGGCACAACCTTGCTGTTTTTTGGATTGAATTTTTTTCAAAAGAATCACACAAAAGAGCAATGATCTGAGAGCTTAATGATTCAAAATTTGCTTTTCAGTGCATTGCCAACTGAAGCATAAACCGAATCTGATTGCAAAGTTGAACTTAATGTGTGAATTTTGTATTCTGCTGGAGTTTGTGTTCTATGATGGTGAAATTGTGCATTCCATATGAGCCATGATAAGCCAATTTGGGAGTTCGGATGCAGTCATTGAACAACAACCTCATTGTGTATAATCTGCTATGAAATTTTGGTTTAATAAACTGTTTGAAGCTAAAACCTGAAGCTTTTTATTGTTTAATTTCTGAGTTGGAATGCTGAGATGACTAGTAACAAAGTGCCAACCAGAAAAGTCGTGATATGCTCAACATTAGCTTGGTTGTATGTGTGAAAGTCACAGCAGAAATTACTTGCAAGCAGTAGACCGATCTGCATTTCTTGTTTGAGTCCAGTTTTTGCTTTTCTTAATCTGGTTTAGTATTACATTATTGTTGGACATCTTCCATTAATTTCATAGTGTTTGTTCAACTTTTCTTTGTTGTTTTTGAGTCCTGTGATTTGTTCACAAGTTGCTGCATCATTAGTCTATCTCTGATTCTGGTTGACCATTCTAATTGGATTGTAGCAAAAGGAGTGGTCATGTTATCTTCAGCATAAAACAATCATTATAAAAAAAGAAGAAGTTCAATTAAAAGTTCTGAAAAGCCAAATAGGCATGTTCAATCCATGTTCTTAAAAACTAAAACACAGAATCAGATTTCACTACAAGAAAAATTGTTGTTATATACGGCCAAAATCCGTATATAACCTTCAAAATCCATATATAAAATGGTGTTATATACGGATTACATACGGCCAAAAATCCGTATATAATAGAGGCGTAGGTAAGGTTATATACGGATAATCCGTATGTAAGGTTATATACGGATAATCCGTATGTAAATTACATACGGATAATCCGTATGTAAATTACATATGGATTATCCTTATGTAAATTACATACGGATAATCCGTATATAATATTTGTATATAATTATATACGGAAAAATCCGTATATTATATCCGTATATAATTATATACGCAAAAATCCGTATGTAAATTCATATATGATTACATACGGAAAAATCCGTATATAACTCTATAGCTTTACAAAAAAAAAGTTAAATAATTCCATATCTGCATCCAATAACTAGAAATTTTATACATTTGATAAAACTTACACAGAATTGCCAAATTAATACATATTTGCATCCTAATGTTCCTAACATACTATATATTGTTATCTTATAACTTACTTGAATGCTACTATTTAATTATCTCAAAGAAGGAAAGTAGATATCTACATTATTCGGGTGGTCAAAACTGATAATTCTTATGTGAAATATCATGAAAGGTATAAATGTTTAGCACAAATAAAATGGTGGCAATATCATGTATATATCTTATCATGTATCAAAAGACTAACAAACTTACAATAACAAATAAATTATCTTGTATACATAAAATTATTTTATTTTTCCTTTCACATGACATGAAAATAACAAAGAAATTGTGAATTTAAAAATAATAACTTAAAAAACAATACTTTCATTTAGAAGACAATAAGCTATACCAAAGGCCTCCTTTCATCATTTTCCCCCTGCAAAATTTGGAAGATTCCCCAACTCTTCATCTCTAGTGGATTTTGCTGAGTTCCCCTGGAGAATAATTTAAGACCCTATTGTTGTTGCTGAATTTGCTATCTGGCAACATCTTCAATGTGACTCCCATAACAATGAGTAAAAGTCCACTCCGATGTTGTTCTGTCAATGGTTTTGTGAATATCAAGTATGACAATAGCAATGTCCCTGTGTTTCTTGCTGTTGTTATATGCAACAATATTCAATGAGCTAAGTTAGGATCACATAATGTGATTAAAGTTGAATTTTTCTAACACCCAATATGCTGGTTATTTATATATCTATGACACCACTGAATGATTGATTCAAGTTAAAGGGTGAGTGAGAATAAATGTTGTTTTCATTTTCATTTAATCTCATTTGTGACTAGTAATAGAATTTCTTAACACTTTATTTCCAAAACACTGTCTTATTAGTTGATATTTTCATGCAATGTGTTGGCTTATTGACAAAGATATTTATTTAGGATTGAATGTAAGAGGGTTCAGATCTTAGAGAGAGATTAATGTGAAACATTTGTTTGATTTTATTTATATTTTTTTAAAGGCAAGAATGTCCTTTTTCATTTTGTAATTGAGGTGTGAAAGTTATAAATAAGGGTGTGGAAAATAAAGAAAAGTACTTTAAATAATATAAGTTGAAAATTAGAAAAAATAAAGGTAGGAGGTTAATTTGTTAAAACCACTCGAGATATTATAGGGAGCACTACCTAGGTGGTTTCTTTTAATTATGATATGATTTATTTAAAATAAAAATAAAAAGGAGGTTTATAAAAGAAACGAAAGGAGATTACGTTAAGGAGGGGGGAGAAAGAGAACATAGAGCATTGTAAGTCAGAAACTTTCTTTGAAGAAGAGAAATGTTCTCTTTTAAAAGATATAGTAGAAGTGTGAAGACCTATTATTGATTGATGTTCTATAATTGGCTAAGGTATGGGAAACTTACCTTGACGTTATTATATGATGAATGTGATTGTAATATTAATTTTGAGTATTCATCTAATTATATGTTTGATTGTGAATTAATTTTGAAAGTTGTTTGTCTGTACTGGAATTGCATGATCTTGGTATTCTTAAGAAGCTTTTCAATCATGAAGATACCATATTTAATTATTAAACATTAAATACTACTATATTAAACTGCCTTTAGAATTCATGTTTTTGAATTCTGTCAAGGAATTAATTGAATTCCTTAAATTCTTCCCCAAACAGGAATTCACATGATTGAATTCTATTTCAATGGAGATTAGATTTTTTTTAGGGATATAATAAAATCACATTTTTCATCTCCTTGTAATTAGCGTCAAAATCAAGGTTTTGGGATTTCTGGTAAATTAGGGATTGAATAGGTTTAAGGTTTTATTAATAAAAGTTTCTGGTTTATTAAAACCTTGATCAGATTGTAAGTCACTGTTTTCGTAGAAGCCTATATTGCTTTTCATTCCGGTTCATGAGTGGGCTTGTGTGGGCTTAGATTCATGGACCCAATTAAGGACCCAACTCTCATTCTTTTGGAAGGGGGGGTCACGCTTCCAGTGGCTCATTTTGTTCTTTTTCTATTTTCTCTTGTCCTGAAACGTGCACGGCAGAAGGAAGCTTCTTTCCTTTCTCTTCTCCTTTTTCATGGACAGCGGTGAGAGTGTAGTGATGGAGGTGAGAGACACGACAAGGTTGCGGCGAGATGCGACGAGGTTGCGACGGAGGCGAAGCGATGACGGAGCGGTGGTGTGACGAGGTTGAGACGACTACGCGAAGACGTTGGCCGTTCGGATTCGTGGCGCAAGTTCCTTCCCCTCCACCTTTCTCTATTTTTCGTTTGAGCTTAGGGATTTTTCCTAATTTCGTATAAGGACGCAGGTTGGGTGTGAACAATGTTGCTAGGACGGCAAAGGTGGCGGTGACGCGTTGTAAGTATGGCCGGCGTTGCCGTAGAGTGAATCGTGTCCCGATTCGGCATTTTAGGGTTCCCGAGCTTGTTCTAAAATTGGGGATTTGGGGGTTTTGACTTTAGGGTTCCTGAACTTGTTTCTANAATTGGGAAATTTGCAANCTGTTCTTGCAAATTGGGGNTTAGGTTTTCAANTGGGGATTTTTGATTCTGTTGTTGCGTCTCTGATCTTGAAAGTTTTGAATTCTTTTGAATATCTGTTGTTGCATCTTTGGGGTTTGATCTAGCGATCACTCTGCTGTATTTTGTGATATGTTTTTATGCGTTACGGTTCCGGTTTGTGGTGACGGTGCTGGTTGCTCACCAGCGGAGCAACCATGGGTGGAAGTGGTGAGTTGTGGCTGAGGGCCAGGGTGGCAGTCAGGTTGGGCCTCGGTTAGGCCTCTAAACCAGCAGTATTAGGTTTCTAGTCTGGACTTTGGTTATAACTAACTGGGCCTATAGGCCCAGACTTGACCTTGAGCGGTATTTTTTTACGGAGACCCAAAAGTATTAATAAGAAGGGAATTTAAGATAAGTTTTATGTTTCTACAATTAGGTTAATGTAAAATATAATTAACTAATTATTGACATTAACTGACAAAAAATTAAATTGTAAAGAGAGAGAAGAAAACAGTAATGATATTAATTATTATTATTACCGGTAGAAATTTATTATTTAGTAATTAATTGGAATCAAATTAATTACTGGAAAAGAAGAATTAATTTGGAATAAGGAGAGTAATTTCTTGGAAATCAGATTAATTAACATTAAATATTGTGGAATTAGAAATTAATTGAGAATGTAACGAGACTTGATTAATTAAAGTAATGAATAATTTATTTAGTGGGATTGACAAAGAATGATATTTATTTGTTTATTTTATTTGGAATGATGTTTATTCATTCGATTATTATTTTTATTTAATTATTTATTTAATTATAATTTATTTTTGGAGTGAAACCTTGAGAATTTAGTTTGAGTACATTAGAATTTTTGAATGTGATTGATTCTTTTCACTATGGAGTTATGATATTGTGGAGGCTCATGGTGAGATTCATGATGAATGATTCATGATGAAGTTAGTTTTGATGGAGGTACATGTAATGTTGATTCATGATGACGATGTGATGGGAAATGATGATGTGAAGGGTATAGTGAAATTATAGTTAACGAGGATATTGATTATGTCCTTAGTTTAGAAATAATTATGTGAGTATGAGTAACATTGTAGATGAATGATATTGTTATTAAGTTGCGCTTACTTATCTTGTACATTTCTTTATCGTTATTGGTTGTGTCATGGTAGCTTACCCACTTTTGTTTGTGCTTGTGGTTATGTATGTCTTGCGATGATCGTATAACTTTTGGTTATACGGGAGCAGATGTTGCAGATGTTTCAGATGCATGATAGAGACGCGAGAGGGGAAAAAGACTTATGTTAATTAAAGTTTTTGTACTATAAATGTTAGAGACAATGTAATCGGGTTTAATTTATTTTGTTTCTATTTTATTAATTTGGGTATTTTATAAGTGGATTCCTATGATGATATTAGGATTTTAAAAATTTTAAATTTTCCCTAATAATCGAGACATCCCAAAAATCGGGATGTTACATGTATTGTGTTCAAAAATTGAATTGTTAAAAAATAATCCTTTTAATTTAATTTTAAAATTCAATTATATAAAAGTAAAATTTATTAAACTAAAATATAACTTATTACATTGAAAATATATTTAAAATAAAATATTTATTAATAACAACAAATAATTAAGATATTTTAACTAATTTAAAATAATTCAATTTGATTTAGATTGNAGTGTAGTTCAATTTATATATAAATATTATAAAATTAAATTAATCATCATAACCACTGTTAAAATTTAATGAAATTTTGTAGTAACTCATTTGATTTACAACACCCGTATCAAATTGAAAGAAATTATAAGGTAAGATCGTGAAAGAGGTGAAACTATTGTCACAATGTTTGAGAAAACAATCCCACCCTGATCATGAAAGGAAAATTTATTACTTATATTTACTGCAGATATATAATATGATTGGTAATAATTTATGACCTTACCTTAGAATTAACTCTATCATGTGCTGAGTTGTCCCACATTTTATCTGATTTTTTTAGATTCTCGCTAACAAGACCCATTAGTCTAACTCTGAAGCTGTTGCAGTCCCCTAATACTCAAAGTTGTGGCATGTAAGCATATCCTAGCTGAATTTAATCCTTTATGTACAAATATCTCCTAGAACAGAGGAGCCTAGCAAAGAAACAAATATGCAATACTATTAGTGACTAAAAGACAATGAATTAAAACGAAATATCTAATAGAATGAATACTTGAAATGCTGCCAACCCAGATTTTATTTTTGTATAATTGGTGATCAAAGTATGATTCTATAGGCACGGTCAAAGCCTGAATGAATAATAAAATTATTTCAAGTAGTGCATGATACAACCTACCATGACAGTATCGACACGTTCAATTATTTTCTTAATGAAATGGCATACCCTTAAGTTGCAGACATAATCATATTGCATACAATCATATTTGAGAAGCACAATTTCAACAAGGTGTCCTTTCTTTTGCAGTGCTTTACCTAGACCACTGACAACATCCCACCAACCTGTTCATGAAATAAATTAATTTAAACATCACTAGATGCTAGACAGACTTAAGAACAGGGCCATTGTATGCTTAATTCACCTGAACTTCCGCATAGATGATGACATTATTTTTAGTTGATTTCATACTAGATAATCTATAGAAGTACAAACTTGTAAAAGCAATATTTTGTTCAATAGGATAGTATCTATCATACATGCTGAATTGCTTTGACAATAGTAATTAAGATGGAGTATAGTTTGCTCAACTGTCAGCCAGTTGACATGTACTTAGAAACTTATGTTAAAAGTCTAAGTGAGATATCTCACTAACTTTTCTTCTATTTTCTCTTAGATTCTCATTTTAGCGATGGTTCTTGATTTCTATCAAGACCAAATACACTTCCATCTAATCAGGAAACAGAACTCAACAAGTTCAGAAACAATGGTAAATGAAGACCATTGTCAAAGAACAAGGATCTAGCAATTGCAACAAATAAGCATGAAAAATACAAGATTACAAAAAATTCTTAACCAAACACTAAATTTTGAAAAAAGATTTCAACAATTGACAAAAGAGGAAACAAAATAAAAAGTTAAAGAGACAACATTTTAAGGAGGTTTGAGAATTTATTTCTATATAGAACTCAGACCCACCCAGTACTCCCTTTCTTTAAAGAAAATCAAGATGCTTCTGCCATGCCTCCTTAAGATTCCAGTAGGTGTAATAATTAAAATCTAGGGACAACATAAAATCAACTCACAAGAATAAAACACAGGGATTAGGGTACACGAGTGCACCTTAGGTACTGGTGCCATCTCTGCTACAATATGAATCACATGTAATCTGGACTATAGATAAAAAATTAAAAGATGCATCAACCAGTAAAAGATATTCAAATTGTAATTTACAATTAAAAGTGAATACCTTGTTGCAGAAGATAAAAGACCAAGAAATGCAAAAATAACCTCATGTTCACTCTGTTCTTTGTAGGCCATATATGTTTATCGTGATTGATATTCAAATACATTAAGTCTCCCTTCTTAGCAAACTTATTCAAATTCCCTCAATCAAGCTTCAATTCTTTCGTTTGGATAACAAGTTCTTGGAGTTTCTTAGTTATTGAATGAAACCTCTAAATCTTCTTTCTCATCTTGATTTTGACAGAGAACTTCCTCAATGGAAGGCTTGATCCGTTACCTGTTATTCTGCAAACTGCTTAATAAATACAATAGAACTTCACATTGAGTTTCAAATCGAGAAGAATATGAATAAAGATAGAAAAAGATTACGAATCATTGGTACCTGAAAGTGGTTCGGTGTCGCATTTTGCAAGAACCTGGAAATGAAACTTGCACTATCCTACCATTTCCCTTAGAGTGGTTAACATAGTTGAAGCCACTCAGGTTCCACCATACAAAACACGTTTTCAACTTCGACGCCATTTCTCATTCAATCCCTCATTCAAACACGTTAGAGTTTTTCGATTTTTCAATTTTAGTGTAGGGTTTCAAGGGAAAGCCAACACGGGAAAGGTGTACGGTGGAGGTTAGATAACCAAACTTCTTCTTCTGACCAAATCTACAACAAGGAACACTGAGAGATGATTAAATCTGCAACAACGAACACGGAGAGATGGCTAGACAACCAAACTTCTTCTTCTTAGTGAATCACCGCAACATTAAAGGACTACACATCACACAAAGAAAGTTATACATTAAAGGAAGAACATTATGGATTCACCACAAACTCACCGAGACCGAAAGAAGGTGGCATTGACCTCAGAGTACGAGAATAAGAGTCCTAGGGCTCCACTGTGAGAAATCGAGGGTTCGTTGACGGAGAACACGGGTACCACACAGGGACAGGGGGCCATGATTGGAGGCAGGGACTCCTAGGGTTCAAGACACAAAGATGATGGTTCAGAGAATGAAGATGAAGGTTCCAAACAGGGCGAGGAAAGACTCGAAGAAAATGGCTCGACGAAAAGAAAGGCTTGATGACGGGAAGGCTAGAGAAGAAAGGTTGGAGAACAATAACTCGATGAGAAGGAAGAACAAGGGTTCGATGAAAGGGAAGAAAAGAGCTCTAGGAGAAATTTACAGTGTCTGACTCTTAGGTTTTGTCTTAAGTTTAGTTTTTTAATTTTTTTTAATTATTTATTTTAGAATCTGTATGTAATATTTGTATGTAAGAAGAAATTTGTTATTATATACAGATTTTATATACGGAAAATCCGTATGTAAATATTTTTACCATTATATACGAAAAAATCTGTATATAACTCATCCGTATATAAAATCCGTATATAACAAAGTTTTTATCTACAGATCAAAATCCATATGTAATAATCCGTATGTAAATAACATTTTTCTTGTAGTGTTTTGGAAACTCGAACTGGGTTTATCTTTGACAGTTCAGCAGCTTCTTGTTTGTGTTTTCTTGTTTTGAAAATCTGCTCTAGATCTTTTGGTAGGTTTCCTTTGAGTGCTCACTTTCTTTGAAGCTTTGTTTATTGCTTGTCTTGATTGTTGTCTCGGTTTTGTTTCAATCTGTGTGAACTCTGATCTGCTGTTTCTTAAATTGAACTTTTTTTGCTTTTATGATCTAATCTAGAGTTCGTCTAGGGTTGTAGATCAACTGTGCTGTCAGGTGCTTATATTGATTGTGGCTGTCTTGTTTGCCCATCCCATTGCTTTGCTGTCCTGTTCTGTTCTGTTTGTCCCTTACTTTGATCTTTGCCTAACCATTTCCTTTCATGATTGAGAAGCACTTTCACTTTAGATTTCTGGAAATTTGAAAGAGGTTTGTGTGCTAGGTAGCATCTTAGGTGATGGTGGTCTAAAAGACTCTCTAGCCTATGTACTGACAAGGGAGAATTTTCCTTTCAAACCTTTACATTTTTTAGTACTTTTGAGCTTTAGTGAAATGCTGCTAAATTCAATTTTCAGCCCTATTGCTCTTGAGTCATCAATTCTCTTCACTTTCTCTACCATATCCTCTAGCTTCCTTCCATAGTGGGAAGGCTTTCTGAGCTGTGAGGTTTCACCTAAACACCTCTCATCACCGTGAACACTTCAAACACACCTTTAACTCCATCATTCCGCTGCACCCATTGCCATTGCTAATCTCTTCCGGTTTGAAGTTTCGTTCCACATGGTTTCAACTGGAATTGGTCTCCATCAAATAACTATTGACAAAATGGACATGTCCCCCTATGATGACCTTTGTTTCGGTAGTAAGATCATTTTTTTGGCTGATCTGAAGTGGATTGATCCATCTCATTACAAATTCTATTTGTAGTTGGTCTTCTAGATGCCTTTCATCGCATTTGAGGATTTAGTATGAAGTTTGGACCAGTATACGCAGACCAATAATCTTCATTTTAGATTGGGTGAAATTGTACTTCATATGCCTTGTAAATGTTGTTAAGATTATAGACTAGATCGATATATTAGGTTAGTGGTATATGGGAATATGTAGAAACGATAATGACATGATGACATGGGAGACGAGTAGCTTGGAAGTGACCATAATCACACCACTGTTCGTTTAGCTTGACATTATACGAAATTGGATGTGGGCGATATTGGTAAGGTGTTGAAATTTCTAGAACATCAAATTCAAAATTTTTACGATTGTACCGATGAACATGACAAAATGCGAATTGTTGTTGATTTTTTCTAATAATGTCAGCGATTTCTTCAAGATATTGGTAGCCTACTTGTGGCATGTACTGTGTTTTTAAGCCTCGTTCAACAAACTGTGATCGTGTCTTCTCAAATGTTGTTTCGATGAGAGCACAAATTGGTAATGAACGTGCTCCCTTTAAAACGAAGTTCATGCACTCAACAAGATTAGTGGTCATATGTTCATATCTTCTGCCTCCATCAAAAGCTTGAGACCATTTTCTTAATGGAATTTTATCTATCCAAGCAACTTGTTGGGGGTATTGGTATCTCATTGCAGTAAGCTTTACCATTAAAGTGGGTTGCTTGACCTTGTAAGTTGTAAGCACATAATAAATTAAAACAGTGAAGAATTTTATTGAGAAAATATAAACTGTAAATTGGTAGTAAAATTTAGGTTAAAAGCTCTTTTTGGTCCCAGTTTTGGTTCAGAAAATTCGAAATGGTCCCTATGTTTTTTTTGTGATCAATTTGGTCCTAAAGATCGTAATTAGTGTTCAATTAAGTCCTTTTCACTAACTCCGTTAAAATTGTTAACGGCAAGCTGTCTAACTGGGCAATCAGAGAATGAAATGTCATTTATTTACTTACGTGGATCTAATGAGGTGGATTTATTATTTTTGAAATTCTTTTTCTGATATTAAGCTTATTATTTTCAAAATTAAATTAAGAGTATTAATGTCTAAAGGGTTGATCGTGGTTTGGAAGGGAGATCTACAAGATTGGGAAGAACATCAGTGAATGGCCCTAACACCACCCTATAGTCCAACGTTGCCGGAGATATCGCTGCTGGTCGTACCCATCAGCTCCTCCATTATCGCAAACTTGTGCCACCACCATCAATTAAAATCCAAAAACGCAAGAACTAGGACCCCTAACTCCAAATTTCAAAAAGAAAAAAAAAAATAACTCAAGTACAGGAAATCCCCAAAATCCAATTTGAAAACAAAGATTCCAACTCCTTCAATCGCAACATCAGAAAACCCAAGAACAGAAACCCCAAAAAATTCCCAAATTCAGAAACCCTAAAACCAAACCCCTAAAAAATTCCCAAATTCAGAAACCCTAAAACGAAACCCCCAAAAAATTCCCAAATTCAGAAACCCTAAATCCAAACCCCCAAATTACAAGATCAAAACCCTCAACCTATAATTGTCAACCTGTAGAGAAGAAATAGAAACACAAGAACAACCTTAAATTAAAAGCCAAGAAACTCTGAAGCATCCTCCCCATGAGCCCAGGCGCTGCGGAAAAGGAGTTCGCACCCTAGCTTTCACTCCTTGTGACGTTTCATTTTGAGAAATTGTGAGAAATGAAGCCTCAAAAATAATAAATCTACCTCATTAGATCCACGTAAGTAAATAAATGAAATTTCATTCTCTGATTGCCCAATTAGACAGCTTGCCGTTAACAATTTTAACGGAGTTAGTAAAAAGGACTTAATTGAACACTAATTACGTTCTTTAGGACCAAATTGAACACAAAAAAAAAACATGGGGACCATTTCGAATTTTCCGAACCAAAACTGGGACCAAAAAGAGCTTTTAACCTAAAATTTATTGTGGTAGTACCTAAACTGATGAATTGCTTTTTGAGTTCTTGATTTTTGAATTTGTTGTTGAAGTTGGAGGCTAGATGACGTATGCAATAAACAAAGTTCAAACTATCTTCTTCCGAACCAACTTTTGATGACAACCCATTTCAACCTGTTTTGATGTAAAAAGCAAAAAAATAAATAGTCAATTTCCATGTGATAGTATACTTTTGATGACAGAAAAAAGGGCAGGACAACTTGGTAGCTCGACAGCAAGCTAGGCTAGGTTAAAAGGGTCTTGGCCGAGCTATGTTAGGCCTTGGCCAGGCTATGTCAGGCCTTGGCCAAGCTGTATCAGAGATTGACCGAGCTGTATTAGATCTTGGTCAGGCTATCGAGCTATGTTATGTGTCGTGGAATGAGTTCAATTTTTTTTAATGAATTGGGTGTTAAGCCTTCTCAACTGATGACTTTCTATTCAAATTGAAACTTGAATGTAATGTAATCGATTATATATTCATCATAATTGATTTCATCACATTGAAATCATTGGAGTGGCTCTTGATTTTCAATTCAACACGATCAAAACATAAGTAGTGTAAAAGTCATGTAAAAAGTATATGACTTCTCTATTTAAAATTATGTAAGAACTATATAACTTTCCTATTCTCATAATTTTTTTCTAAATTTTCTATTTTCATAATTACTATACCAAATTTACCTAGGTAAAAAAACTTTTTTTATCACATGAGCTTATAAAGTGCTCCATAATAATCACATGATTGGAATATTACACAATTTTTTTCATCACCAGTTATTAATTTTTATGAAATATATTTATTTTGTAATTTCATTCATAAACTTTCTTTAGGGTTCTTGAATTTACTAAGTATTGAGATTGAATCTACTGGATAGACTACTTTCAAAAGGACAATAATCAGACTTTTATTTGTTAGGTTTTTCTTGTTATGTTAGTTATACCCGTGTTCCCCAAAGAACTCTATAAAGAGAGTTCTCCCCATATCTTTTTGTAAGAAAAATATAATGAAACATTCATTATTACAGTAATAAACAAAGAAAACGTTTTCATACTGGTTCGGAATATCGTAGTTGACTACGCAGAAAATACAGTCGACTAAATATAAAAGAGAAGGGATATAGAAATTCCAACACTGGTTTTCATACTGGTTCGGCCAACAATGCCTACATCCAGTGTCCTTCCAACCCAGGAAGCAAATGCACTATAATGGCCAAGGTTTTTACAACAAGGAATTTATAGAAGACCTCCACGTATAAAATATAAATCTCTTCTCTAACCCTCTAACCAAAATATAGTTGCAACAACAAAACCAGACTTGCAACAAGAATCCCCTCTCCTGCAATATGCAACACCACTTTCAACAATCCTCAAAGTGAACTAGACTCCACGAGTCTAACCCCTGTAATCACAATAGGTACACAACAACACAATTGATGCCAGAACGACTTCTATATCAAACCGGATACACCTTCAATGTGTAGATAATGATCAATCAATAAGCACACAACAAGTCTACCTTGGAATCTCTTTCAAGAACGATAACCACATTCTTCTTGGAGAATTCTTGGAGCTCTCAATCATAGAGAAATCTATCTGAAACAGAATATGAAAATGTTAAATTGTAAAAAGTCTTAGAACAACTTCATGTTCTGTCAATTTATAGAATTCTATTTTTCAGAGTTTCTCATAGTCGAATATGCTACTAATACAGTTGACTAGGTTCGACAATTATAACAAATTGTCAACCAAGTAGCATCCATTCAACAAAAAATAAATTCCCATTTAATACAGTTGACCTACTATTTAATGCTCAACTAACTTTTGAAAATATAGTCGTTACTGTACAAGAACATAACAGAATTTCAAATCAAACAACAGATACAGTCGAATGTGTGGCGCACAAAGTCGACTTCGACATGTAAGAACATTTTGAAATTCTTTTCTTCTCAAAATCTCACAAAGCACTGATTCTCAAAATTTGTACAAAGACTTTAGTATAGTCAATTCAATTAATATTGGTGTCGACTTTACTGCAGCTTTGTCACACGGTTATAAGTTCACAAAAGTGCTTGTGATTTTCATCTTTCAAAATATGTGCAATGCATCCAGAAATGATGTAACAAGTACAAGTACAATAAGTACGCATTCACATAGCCATATATCACATAAACATGTTCAACAAGTATATCAATCAATAAGCATAAGAACATGTAACACAACAACAACATATGTGTCTTATTAAGCAGTATGTTGTCATCATAAAAAACCAGGTTGATATAGATATTGTGTTGTCAACAATCTCAACATAGCTAACCCAGTGGATCAATCAACTAACCAAGTCAGCCCTTTCTACCTACACCCAGGGTAGAACCTAGGACTTACCCTCATCACTCAGGTTCTAAGCGAAAATAATTACTCTTCTTGGAGCAGAAGCATGAGAAGGGCTCTGCTTTCCAAGAATAAAATCAAATTCATTGATGGGTCAATCAAGAAACCCCAAAGAAGTGAGGTTTTATTCGATGCTTGTGAAAGATGCAATATGATGGTTCCTTCTTGGATAATAAAGACACTATCTCCACAGATTGCAGAAAGTGTGATATATCTTGAAGAAGCAAAGGAACTATGGGATGAGTTGAAGGAAAGGTTCTCTAAGGGTGATTTTTTTAAAATTTTTGACTTACTCTAGGATATTCATTCAATCAAACAGGGAGAGAGAGGAGTGAGTCAATTTTTCAAAGATTTAAAGATTCTCTGGGAAGAATTGGAATACCTAAGACCCATACCCACTTGTACGTGTAACATCCCATGCAACTATGAGATCTAAAAGATTTCACTGAAGTAAAGAGAAATGGAGCATGTCATATGTTTCTTGAAGGGGCTGAATGACACCTACAACATCGTAAGGATCCAAATCCTTTTGATGCACCCTCTCCCTAACATCAATCGAGTCTTCTCATTCATTATGCAACAAGAGAGACAAGACTCAGGCTTTGCCACTATTGAAATCAAAATCCTGGCTAATGTTGCTGAGAGAAGCAATAATTGGAGACCTGACGAGACCTGGAAAAGCCAAGGATGTGGTGCTGGACCACGTGGTCAAGGAAGTGGAAAAGGGAGGAACCTTAACTATGGAAAGCAGTGCTCCTAATGTAACAAAATGAACCACACTGTGGATGAGCGTTATTCCAAGCACGATTTCCCACCTTCATATAAGAAAGGTGACAACAATCAAGACAAGAGAGGAGATTGGAGTTCTACTAATGCTTGCCAGAACAAATTTTGGACCAGAAGGTATTCAGTACACTCATCTGGCCAACAACAATACTAATTTTAATTCCTTTACACCAGAACAAATGCAAACACTCCTTAAAATGATAGAGAAGGTTGATAAACCTACTCAAAAGGTCAATCAAGTACAGAGAGATAACACAAAAAACAAACAAGGTATTCTTTCTTGGGTTATTGACTCTGGTGCCACATATCATGTGACACATGATAAAAGAAACTTTGTCACCTTTTAATAAATTAAGCCTCTCTCTATCAGATTGCCAAATAACACTGCATTCACTGCTGAACATGCAAGAACTGTGCAATTTTCTAAAGACTTTGTTATTTTTAATGTTTTATACATTCCAAATTTTTGCTTTAATCTAATCTCTGTCCAAAGACTTATTAAAGACTTGAACTGCAGCCTAACCTTTTCTTCTGAGACTTGTAAGATAAGGGAGAATTCTACATTGAAGATGATTTTGTATGCTAATTCTTGCAAAGGCCTCTATTACCTACAAGCTTTCCTTAATCCAGACGAAAGTTTCATTTCAAAGTCTGCCTTTTCTTTTAAAAATGTTGATGTAAATTTATGGCACTATAGGTTAGGCCATCCTGGACACAAAGTTGTAAAACAGATATGTGAAAAGTTTCCCTATGTGCAAATGGGTCCTGAAATTGTTTGTGATACCTGCCACTATGCTAAACAACACAAACTACCTTTTCCTAGAAGTATTTCTACATCTACTGAATGTTTTGAAATTATTCACTATGATATATGGGGTCCTCTTTCGAATATTTCTGTTCATGGTCATAGATATTTTCTCACCATAGTTGATCACTATAGTAGACACACTTGGGTTTTTCTAATGAACAATAAATGCCAAACTAGAGATTTGTTGCATAATTTTATTGTTAAGGTTAAAAATCAGTTTAACAAAATGATTAAAACTATTAGGTCGGATAATGGACCTGAATTTAATTGTGTGAATTTTTATGATTTGCATGGCATCCATCACCAAAAGAGTTGTGTTGAAACTCCTTAACAGAATTATGTTGTGGAGCGAAAACATGAACACATACTTAATGTGACTCGTGGTCTTCTTTTTCAATCTGATATTCCTAAGGCATATTGGTCCTATGTTATTAGTCATGCTGTCTACCTGATAAATAGGTTGCCTTCTCCCATTCTTGGTAACAAGACACCTCACGACCTAGTCTATGACCTTCCCCCCACCTATTTAGACCTCAAAACTTTTGGATGCTTATGCTTTGCTTATACTCTTGAGAACAACATAAATAAACTTGATCCAAGAGCTAGAAAAGGAATTTTCCTTGGCTACAAGAGTGGTGTCAAAGGTTACATTTTTCTAGATATCAACACTAAAGAACTTCGTATAAGCAGAAACATTGTCTTTATTGAAGACATCTTTCCCTACAAAAATCAGCAAGGCAACAGAGAAACCACTAACATAGAAAAAGACCGAATTGCTTCTCTCAATGACCTTCTAGGTGACCACAGTTCCACTGATGATGAGAGACATGCTGAGATAGATGCCAATAACCAAAGAGAGACACAGCAGATAGCTGATGACAGAGATAACAGTGACAACAAAGATAACAACAAAGAAAATCACAACTATAGGAGGTCTAACAGGGTTAGAAGGACTCTAGGATATCTAAATGACTATGTGCATCAGGTTAATCAATCCTTATCTGTGAAAAATAATTTTAAAACACCCTATGCGATTTCTAATTTGTTGTGTTCTGATAATTTGTCAGAAAAACACTTGAAGTCAACTATGGCTATCTCTGGGAATAATGAACCTCAGTCTTACAATGAAGCAAAAGGCATGTATGAATGGTGATAACGGTTGAAAAACCGTTATTTTCACACTTAATTTTGATATTAAACCACACCCTTTATGGCTTAGAATTAGCTTGAAATCATGAATTTTTCTTAAGTTAGAAAACAAGAGAGTCAAAGTTGTTTTTCAGTAGTGCAAAATCGTTGTTTAACGTCACCCATAAGACGTCGGTTTGTGTGTAATCTGACGTATAGGAGCAGACGATATCATTATCGTAAATAGCCTGGTAAACTAGACGTCAGTTTTATCCAAAAACAGACGTCTATTAATTTCAAGACGTCATCACTACAGCACCTTGACATCTATTGGGTTGCATTTAATGCTTTTCACCTAATTCTCAGGTGCTTAGACGTCACGTAGTCCATATTTGACGTTTAAGGAATGTCTGGAAGGTAGGAAAAACAAAAAAATCTTCAATGTTGACGTCGGCGTTTCGGGCTACGCGACGTCTATTATACTTGTAATAATTATGTTTACAAAACTCGAGGGCCTGAGACGTCGGCTATTTAGGGCCCCGACGTGTATGTTATTATAGACGTCGGTGGCCCATACCAACAATCGTGAACATCCCTGACAGGATATCAAACGTCAATCGGTTCAGCTTCCTAGACGTCGTTTCCCCCTGACAGAAACCGACGTCTAATGGGTATTCAAAAAGTCAGTTTTAAATGTTCACTTGAATGTCACATTAGTAGGATAACCGACGTCTATAGACGTCAGTTTCTGGAGAATAACCTACGCCAATTCTATTTTAAATACACCGCAACTCTTCGCGGCATTCAATTTCTGATATCGATTGTCTTCCTCTTCTCCTTTTTCTCTTGCCACACCTCTTCTTTTTCTCTCTTTTCGGCATTCTATTGTTGTTTCTCATCTTCCTCCTCTCCTTTTTCTCTCTTGCATCCCAGGTGCGTGGTTTTTTTTATGCTTATAGTTTAAACTTTATTTAGTGTTTCATCTATTATCTTGTGGTTGAACTGATTAAAATTTGCTTTCTTTGTGTTGTGTTTTAGTGCAGTTTTGATCCTCTCCTTGGGTAACATAGCACAACATTCTCCCTTTGTTGGTTTCCTCACAAGAAGAGTGGCGATCTTTTGAGTTTTATATGGCTTCTCGACCCAAAATGGAACTTAGGTCCTTGTCTAGTTCTCGTGTCACCGTAATTTTTTTCTTTTCCGGTTGAATAATGGGAAGTAGTCATGGACCCAGGTTTGGTTTTGGGTTGAAATGTCATAGAAGATTCAAAAGACGCAAGCTTTTTTTGTGGGGAAACTAGCGAGAGGAGAGTATTGCACTATGCTACCGAAAGTCTGGATCAAAACTACACTAAAACACAACGCCTTTGTTAGACGTCGGTTAGTGCTAGGTCCGACGTCTATAAGGAACATAGACGTCAGTTAGTGTCATTTTAAACTTCTATATATTCATGTAAACGTCGGTTTTATGCATAGGTGGACGTCAATATAGAGAAATTAAACGTCGATGTGGGTATAAGTAGACGTCTATATGGACGTCGGATAAGAGGATTTTCGACGTCCCATGGACGTCACCCTTATAGATGTCTGTTGTGTAAGTGACGTTAAAAGCCCAAATTAACCGACGTTAAACAGTGTTTCTGCACTAGTGTTTCTTGGTTTTATGCTTGGTTTCCCTTGATTTTTTAGGTTTTTGGAATGAATTGAAAGAAAGGTTGAAGTATCAAAGAGTGGCACTGTAGAAAAGTCAACCAGAATGCAGAAGAGTCAACCAGTCAACCAGAAAAAATCAACCAGTCAACCAGAAAAGTCAACCAGTTGACCAAAATTCTGAAAAGTTGACCAGAGCGTTGTTTTTCTACTATAGTGAGCGTTGAGCGCCAGGTTAGCGCTGAGCGCCAGTTTTGCCTGTTTTTCACCGGTGAGCACCAGAACTGACCGTTGGGAGTCATGCGACTCCATCGCTGAGTGGTAATGGGCGCTGAGCGCCTAAACGATGGGCCTGGGCCAAAATTCTGTTATTTTTCTGGCCTATAAATAGACCCAGTGCGATCCTTAGGTTAATCTTTTGGCAAGCAGAGACATCCAGAGCACTTCTACACCCCTTGGAGGCGGTTTCTTGGATGCTTAGGCTCCAATTTATCAAATCTAGGGTTTACTCTTTCATCTTTTTCATTAATTCCACCTAATTTCACCATGCCTACAGTGAGCTAAACCCTTCGTTGTTGGTGAACAATGTAATCCTTTTAAAACTCTCTTATATTGAAATTCTTATTTTATTCACATGCTTGTATTATTAATTGTTGCGTTTCTTATCTATGATTAATGCTCTTATCCTCTAACTCATTCGGTAAGAAGATATTTTCCTTTGTCGATACGGAGACGTACGGGGAAGTCATGAACTGATAGGAATTCCCTTGATTAAGCAATACTGCCTAGAGATAGGGGTAAGACGATCAATTGTTTTTGCTTCTGTAATTTATTGCATTGCTAATTACTTAGGGAGACTAGAGATGGTAAACTAGTAATTAGTGGTAGGCTCTTTTCACCGAGAGATCGAGTTTAAGGTAGGTTAAGAAAGTTTGCATGGCAATTGATAATAAAGCGAATTTAATAAGAAAAGTAGATATAAGAGAGTGGATAAGGATGAAATTGTAAACCCCAACAACTACATTCATTCATATCTTTTCTTTGCCAATTAATTCACTTGCATTTGCATGCTTATTTTTGTTTTGCATACAAGTACAAAATTATTTCTTTTCAAGTCTTATGAGATCAATTTACATGAAAGATAAGGCCTAAGAGTCCTTTGGGAGAGCGATACTCGGTCTTACCGTTTATATTACTTGATAACGATCTGGTACACTTGCTAGGGGCTTAACAAGTTTTTGGCGTCATTGGTGGGGACTCGTGGTTTAACTTTTCAAGTAGTGTAAATTTGATTAAATTTGACTTGATTTTATGTTTATTTTTATTTTTTTTCTAATAAATGTTTTCTAGGGTTTTGTGCTTAATGTTTGGAGGATGCAATTCGGAAAAGAACTTGATTATATGGGCATTCAATTCTACCAAAATGATTTCAACCACTGGTGGGAACCTCACTCATACATGGATCAAAGCCAATTTGGCCGAGCTGCGGAGCAACAAACTACTCCACTCAAGGAGTACACAAATTCTAACAAACTTTTTCAGGATATCATAAATAGAGAAATATACCATGTCAAAGGTGTAGAGGAGAATATGAAGAGTAACGAGCTCTTTTTGCAGGACATGGATACAAGTTTTTCTTCTCCTAGAAGCATGAAAGAAATGCAACAATATCACTGGCAGCAACAACTCTCTTTACCAACGGAAACATGGGAGGACAAGCAAAACCTATGTCATCAGGTAGCTAACTTGACGGAACAAGTCAAAAACTTTGATGAAAAGTTCGACAAATTTTTGAAGAGGTACGATTTCAAGAGCTATGAAGTTACCTTCAGGAATTTGGAGACGCAAATTGGTCAGCTATCTATGAGGGTAGAGGTCACAGAAAAAAATCAATGTGGGGGCTAACATTGAAGTTAACCCTACAGAGGAATGTCAAGCCACTATCTCTGAAATTGATAAGGTTGTTGAGGAAAAGATAGAGAGATGTAGAGGAAGAAGAAACAGAAAAGTTGGGTGAGGAAGAAGAAGTGGTTGAAAGAAAAGAAAAAAAATAGAAAATGTGCAAAAATAAAGAAGAAAATAAAAAGAAAGAAAAAGAGAAAGTTGAGGGAAAAGAAGAGTGAGTAGAAGAAGATGAAAGCAAAGAAGTAAAGATCACATGAAAAGCCCCTTCCTCATCAAAACAAGTATCATAGGGATGAAAAGAAATTTAAGTGCTTTAAGGAAACCTTCAAAAAATGGGAGATTAAAGTTCCTACGATTGAGAGATGGAAACAGGTGCTTGGTGTTCTCAACTTTTTGAAGAAATTCAGCAGAAAGAAGAAAAAGAAAACAATATCAAGCAAGGGGAGTATCTTTCTGTTTTTATCTTTCCGTTTTTATTTTTCTGTTTTTATTTTTCTGTCTTTATTAAAAAAAATGAAAATAAAAAAATAAAAAAATAAAATAATATCTTTTTCTGTTTTTATCTTTTTGTTTTTATTCTTTATCTTTCTAAAAAAACACGAAAAAAAATATCTTTTTCTATTTTTATTTTTCTGTTTTTATCTTTTTGTTTTTTTTAAATAATAATAATAATAATAATATATCTTTTTCTGTTTTTATTCTTCTTCTTATTCTTCTCCTTATTCGTCTCTTTATTATTTTCCTTACTGTCCTTATTCTTCTCCTCATCTTTCTATCTTTCTATCTATTTTTCTTTCTGTCTTTTTATTTTATCTTTCTATCTTGTTATTAAAACAAACAAAAATAAATAATATATATATATATATATATATATATATTTTGGGCTAATTGTGTGCTCTAATGCAATGTTCTTTAGTATGTGCAGGATAAAATTTGTACTAGGAGCACAAGATCATCACGAGGCATATAAGGAAGGAGAATTGGTTCACCAACACCCTGATGTGAAAAGTGACAAACCCAAACCTGGCACACCAAGTGAAATTCAAGAATAGGTTATGGGTTGTAAAGACTATCAAAGCAAACAAAGCTCTCAAAGTTGGTGACAAGGAAATTTCTAAGATGTTGTTGCTTTCATGAAGGAAGGAAGAACACCAACATAAAAAAAAATAATTCAACACCTACTGATGGGTGTTTGGGCTTTACCGAGTCAAGCTAATGACATTAAAAGAGTGCTTGCTGGGAGGCAACCCAGTTTCTAAATTTTCTTTTTAATTGAATTATTTATGTGGTGTGAATTTGTTTTTTTTTTCTTTTCTTGTTTGATTTTTTTTTAAGGTTAAATGTTGCTTCTGATGGCAGTAATGATAACATCTACTAATGGATGCTTCTACAACATTTACTGATGGATGTTGCTATGAAAGAGGACGGTGAATAGACATTTACTGATGCTACCGATAGATGTCACTGACAGCATTTACTGATGAATGCCACTAGGATAGCATCTACTGAGGGATGCTAGAAGATTTAGGTATCTACTGAAGGATACCAGGAAGGTACACCAACTGATGGGTGTTGGTAAGGATTGCACTTACTGATGGGTGCTAGAAAGATTTTGGGTCTGGCTCGTGACGTTAAACAAGCGCTACCTGGGAGGCAACCTAGTTTTCTAAACTTATCTTTTTAATATTTGCTTCTGTTTTTAGAATAAGTGTTTATGTACTTGGTTTAAAACTTATATCTGATGCAATGGGTTAATGATGATTTGATGAGTGTGCTTGGTGATGCTTTTATATTGATTGACGTTGAGATGATATATGAGATGCTATATATAGGTGGTTGTTCACAATATGTGTGAACAGATGCATGATAACATGATTGTGATTGTGATACTGGTAGGATGTGTGTCTATGTATTGGAACTTGAAAGTACCATATGTGAGGTTTTGAACTCCAGAGTTTTTGATTGAATGATTATTATTACTTTGAAAAGCATGAATGACTTTGCCCAAGTTTCTATGATTAAATCACTTGCTTGCATGTGTCATATGATCAAGGTCATCTTTGTTTAGCCCTTTCTTAGCCAATGCAAAAATTTTCGCCCCAACTAAAAAGAGCACAATGTGTTCTACCTTTTTTGAACCTAAGCCTTAAACAATATGAGAAAACCCTTTTGCAAATCTTTACCTTGAGTTAGGTTGAGAATTATTGTGTGGTATTAATAAAGGTTCAAGTTTGGGGCTGTTGGGAAAGTTGAAAAAAGAAAAGATAAGCATTGAGCTAATGTGTAGAGCAAAACATGAAAAAGATGAAAAAAAGATAGAAAAGATAGAAAAGATAGAATGAAAGAAAGATAAGCTCAATGCAAAAAGGCAAAAGTTGGGTGATAATGGTCTAAAAACCGTTATTTTCATACTTAAAATTAATATTAAAACACATTATTTTATGGCTTAGAATCAGGTTAAAATTAAGTAATACACTTCATTGAGTCTTGTGAGAGCCAAAAGTTGGTTTTAGAGATATTATGCTTGTTTTTACATTGTTTTGTAGGGTTTTAAGGTGAATTGAAGATGAAAGTGAAGTAAGACTTAGACCCATGAAAGAAGGAGAAAAATGATGAAAAGAAGGGTCAAGTGAACCGCTGAGTGCCAGAATGGACTGCTGAGCGTCCAGAGCGATTAGAGGAAAACCGCTCAGTGGCAAAATTGACCGCTGAGCGGTCAAAGTGGGTAGAGGGAAACTGTTGAGCGGTGAACTTAGGCGCCTGAGCGGTTGTCTGTTTTTATTAACTAGATTCTGTAATCTTTCTGTTATCTTTTTGGGCCTATATATAGCCTCAGTGCGAATCAAAACACATTCTTTTGGTAGAGACAAACGTCCAGAGCTATTCCACACACCTTGGAGGAGGTTCCTTGGATGCTTAGGCTCCAATCTACCAAGTTTCAGGTTATTTCTTCCATTCTTTCATTATATTTCATCTAGATTCACCATGATTATGGTGAACTAAAACCCAAGGTTGTTGGGGGAACAATGTAATCTTTTGAAACTCTCATATATCCAAATTCTTATTTATTTTATATGCTTGCATATGCTTGATTTATCAATTGTTGGGTTCTTCACCTTTGCTTAATGCTTCTATCGTTTAACTCATTCGGTAAATGTTGTTTGTCTTTATTGATACGGGGACATACAATAATGTCATGAACTAGTGTTGAATTCCTTGATTATGCTAATACCGCCTAGGGATAGGGGTAGGACGATCAATTGTATTTTGCTTCTGTTTATCATGCATTATTAATTACTAGGGGAGGTTAGGGATAGCAAGCTAGTAATTAGTAATAGACTCTTTTCTCCAAGGGATTGGGTTAAGGGTAGACTAAGAAAGTTTGCATGACAATATGATAAATAAGATAATTAAATAAGAAGAGTAGATATATGAGGGTGGATAAGATGAAATTGTAAACCCCAACAACTCCATTCATCCATAGTTTCTTAAAGCCAATTGAATCATTGCATTTGCATGTTTATTTTTGTTCTTTGCATACACACCTCAATTTAATTATTTTCTTAAGTTTTACGCAATTTGTTTACATGAAAAGTAAGGCCTAAGAGTCCTTTGGGAAACGATACTTGGACTTACCCATTTATATTACTTGATAACGATCTGGTACACTTGTTAGGGACTTAACATTGGGAATGAGTGAGATTGGTTTGTTTAAAGAGAGTTTGTGCTTGAATGACTCAAGGATTTTGTGATCCAGAAAAACCAATTTTCATCTTAGCCCAACCACGTTACAAGCCATAGAAAGTCCTTGTGATGATAACTTGCGTGTGAGTATGATTGATTGTGGTTAAATGAAAGGCAAAGTTAATTTGTGTAACATTGTGATAGTAGAGAGAATGAGTCACCTCAATATACACTTGTGTGCTTGAGTGAAACACTTTTCTTCGTGAGGAGTAATTCCAGTTATACACGATTTCATCTGTGCTTGGTTAATTGGTCATTCATGATAATAACATCTGTTGGAAAGATTGTGATAATGTGAACACCATATTGAGTTTAATGGAAGTAATGCATCTATNCATCTTGACTGATATTTATATGATGAGCTGAGAGTGATTACTTGTCCTGGAAGAAAGAGTTTTAGAAAGTATTAATCCATTGTATTGATTGTTTGAAAACTGAGTTACATCTTGTTTGCTTGAGGACAAGCAAAATTCTAAGTTTGGGGCTGTGATAACGGTTGAAAAATCATTATTTTCACACTTAATTTTGATATTAAATCACACCCTTTATGGCTTAGAATTAGCTTAAAATCATGCATTTTTCTTAAGTTAGAGAACAAGAGAGTCAAAGTTGGTTTTCTTGGTTTTATGCTTGGTTTCCCTTGATTTTGTAGGTTTTTGGAATGAATTGAAAGAAAGGTTGAAGTATCAAAGAGTTGCAGTGTAGAAAAGTCAACCAGAATGTAGAAAAATCAACTAGTCAATCAGAAAAGTCAACCAGTCAACTGGAAAAGTCAACCAGTTGACCAGAATGCTGAAAAGTTGACCAGAGCGCTGTTTTTCTGCTACAGTGAGCACTGAGCGTCAGGCCAGCACTGAGCGGTGGTGTTGAGCGCCAGTTCTTCCCGGTTTTCACCGTTGAGTGCCAGAACTGACCGTTGGGCATCTTGCGACTCCACCGCTGAGCGCCTAAATGATGGGCCTGGGCAAAAATTCTGTTATTTTTCTGGCCTATAAATAGACCCAGTGCGATTGCTAGGTTAATCTTTTGGCAAGCAGAGACATCCAGAGCACTTCTACACCCCTTAGAGACAATTTCTTGGTTCCTTAGGCTCCTAGTTATCAAATCTAGGGTTTACTCTTTCATCTTTTTCATTAATTCCATCTAGTTTAACCATGCCTATGGTGAACTAAACCCTTCGTTGTTGGGGAACAATGTAATCCTTTTTAAACTCTCTTATATTGAAACTCTTATTTTATTCACATGCTTGTATTATCAATTCTTGGGTTTCTTATCTATGATTAATGCTCTTATCGTTTGACTCATTCGGTAAGAAGATATTTGCCTTTGTCGATACGGAGACGTACGGGGAAGTCATGAACTGATAGGAATTCCCTTGATTAAGCAATACTGCCCAAAGATAGGGGTAGGACAATCAATTGTTTTTGCTTTTGTAATTAATTACATTGGTAATTACTTAGGGAGACTAGAGATGGTAAACTAGTAATTAGTGGTAGGCTCTTTTCGCCGAGAGATCAGGTTTAGGGTAGGCTAAGAAAGTTTGCATGGCAATTTATAATAAAGCGAATTTAATAAGAAAAGTAGAAATAAGAGAGTGGATAGTGATGAAATTGTAAACCCCAACAACTACATTCATTCATATCTTTTCTTTGTCAATTGATTCACTTACATTTGCATGCTTATTTTTGTTTTGCATTCAAGTACAAAATTATTTCTTTTCAAGTCTTATGAGATCAATTTACATGAAAGATAAGGCCTAAGAATCCTTTGGGAGAACGATACTCAGTCTTACCGTTTATATTACTTGATAACGATCTGGTACACTTGCTAGGGGCTTAACAAATGGGCAGAAGTTATGCAGAGAGAAATCAAAGCCCTGCAAGACAATGATACATGGTATTTGACACAACTACCTCCAGGAAAGACCCCCATAAGTTGTAAATGGGTGTATAAAACCAAATATAAGGCTGATGGAATAAATTACCTGGACACCTTTTTTCTTGTGGCCAAGCTCACTACTGTTAGATTGCTTATTGCCCTTACAACCTCAAATAACTGGTTTCTACATGAACTTGATGTAGACATTGCCTTCCTACATGGGGACCTAAATGAAGAGGTTTACATAGAGCCACTGCCTGATCTTGGTGTCCATGAAAAAGGGTCAGGTTTGCAGGCTAACCAAGTCTGTATATGGGCTGAAATAAGCCAGTAGGCAGTGGTTTGAAAAATTATCTTCTTTTCTCATCTCTGTTGATTATGCTCAATTTAAATCTGATCACTCATTGTTTATCAAAAGAACACCTACAGGTTTTACTGCTCTACTTATGTATGTTGATGATATTGTGTTGGCAGGAAACTCCATGGTAGAAATCAATTACATAAAGGATCTTTTGCACAAAAAGTTTCAAATAAAGAATCTAGGAGAACTCAAATACTTCATAGGGTTGGAAGTGGTCAGATCTAAAAAGGGGATTCATTTATGCCAAAGAAAGTATGCCTTGGACATCCTTAAGGAAACAGGAATGCTGGGGTACAAGCCATGCTCTACCCCCTTCTTGAGTGACACAAGTTCGCTATATAAGATGGACAACTACCTAGATGATCCTGGTTCCTACGGAAGATTGATAGGGAAATTGCTCTATTTCACCAATACCAGACCCGATTTGTGTTTTTCCATTAATCTACTTAGTCAATTCATGCAATCTCCCACTAACTATCATTATCGGGATGTTCAACATGTCCTCAAGTATATAAAATCTAAGCCTTCGGAAGGATTATTCTTTGTCGCTGACTCTCCAATACACCTAAAAGCCTTTAGCGACTCAAATTGGGCAACGTGCCCGAATACTGGAAGATCTACTACGGGATTTTGTGTTTTCCTTGGATCATCTCTCATTTCGTGGAAATCTAAGAAGTAGAGAACTGAATCCATATCCTCCACTAAAGCGGAATATCGCGCTTTAGCAGCAACTATATGTGAAATAGAGTGGATTCACTATCTCCTAGAGGACGTTCAAATACAAGAAGCAGGGACCCCGACTCTATATTGCGACAATAAGTTAGCAAGACACATAACTCATAACTAGAGCTTTCACGAACGGACCAAGCACATAGAGCTTGATTGCCATGTTGTTCGTGAAAAAATACAGGCAAATCTTCTGCGTCTTCTTCCTGTCCGATCCGATGAACAGATGGCCGGCATCTTCACCAAGCTTCCCCATCGTGTTAGGTTCAGATCTATAGTTCTCAAGCTTGGCTTGGTGAGTATACACCATCCAACTTGAGGGGAGACTATTGAGATTGAATCTACTAGTTAGACTACTATCAAAAGGACAATAATCAAACTTTTATTTGTTGGGTTTTCCTTGTTGTGTTGGTTATACCCGTGTTCCCCAAAGAACTCTATAAATAGAGTTCTCCCTATCTCTTTTTGTAAGAAAAATATAATGAAAAATTCACTGTTATAGAAATAAACAAAGACAACGTTTTTCTTACCTTTCTCGTTGTCCTCACCAAGATCGCCTTTTTCTTCTCTCTCAACTGTCGTGCTCTAAAGGCTGGAGAGAGCTTCGCTCCACTTCTCTCTCTAACATCTAGAAGAAGCTTCGAGCTCCTTCTCTCTATTGCATAGGTGGAAAGTTGT
>NC_028351.1:19586977-19608198 GCF_000741045.1 Vigna radiata var. radiata
TACTATTTAGTTTAAAAATTAGTACAATTCAGTTTAAAATTAGTACAGTTACTAGTTCAGTTCAGTTTATATTGTAGTTTAGTGAAAATTAGTGTAGTTTACAATTTAGTTAATAGTTCATTTAGTGTAATTTACAATTCAGTTAATAGTTTAGTTTAGTTAGTGCAGTTTACAGTTCAGTTAATAGTTCAGTTAGTGCAGTTTACAATACAGTTAATAGTTCAGTTCAGTTCGTACTGTAATTTAGTACAGTTCAGTACAGTACAGTACAATTCAGTTTGATAAAACAAAAAACAGTTCAGTTCAGTTTGTCTGAACTGTTTTACAGTCCAGTTCAGTTTGTCTGAACTGTTTTATAGTTCAGTTCAATTTTTAGCAGTGCAGTACAGTTCAGTTCGATTTGCCCACCCCGTGTCTACTCTGCCAACGAAGGTAGATAAGAGATATTTTATCTCTTTGGAGGACCACAAATGAATTGGGCTTCTTTCGTAACCAAAAACAATGGTGGGCCATATTTTAATACTAAGTGGTATGATAGAATTGGCTTCTTTCGTAACCAAGAACAATGTGGGCCATATTTTAATTCTAAGTCGTATGATAGAATGTATAGTTTCATCGATGTTTTAGAAATTCATTTCATTTAAAGTGACGACATGACTACATGTATACATACCACTATAATAAATTATGTTTGAAAATAATGAATTTTATATGTGTAAGGTATTCAAATTCACTAAAGATAGTTATTATTTTACTTAAAATAATTCTTTATCTCAAAAAGAATAATATATTATTCCATTCAAAATAATGGATTATATCTTAAAACAATCCATTATCTACACAACTTTAGCTCAGATAAGTTTCAGAAGCACAAAATAATTAATTACCTGCAAAAATAATTAACTATTTTGCACTAATATTTTTCTCAAATGATTTATAAAACATATTGTCATAATCCAATATTTCATACAATAATAACTTTATTCACATTTCAAATACAAACATACACATTTTCATATTACAATTAGCACGTGACATAATGAAGCTCACCTACCTAAAAGAACGTCCACACATTTTCTTAACCAAGATGGTTTAAAGAATTATACGATTGGTTGCACAAAATTGTTCATTTTCAGCCACTCACTGTTTGATTCTACATATAAGACTTCAGAGAACAAACTTTCAATCTATAATAATGGGGAACAACTAGGCATAAGGTTCCTAAATAACAGGAGAAAAAGATGTTATTAAAATTGGTTAAATTAAATTTAGACTAAAAGAATATATTATATTTACTAAAAGAAGTAAATCTAAGGTAATTTAGACAAGAAATTGGTACTAATTGAGCTGCCCATAATATAAGTTAGGAAAATCTAAGTGTAATTAAGTGTAATTTTATCTAATATAAATTTCACTGTCTAGCATGGTGCGTGGGTAAAATAACTATCACAAATAAAATATAATAAGATTATGCGCACTACATAAATAAAAACACTATACAATAATCACAAAAATAATATAGACGATCACTAACATAAGAATTAATATTTATTTAATTATTAAGTTAAATTTTCTACGAAATTACATATTTAATCAATAATAAAAATTTAACCTCAATATCACTATATGAACTCGTTTTTTTATTGATATACATGATTAAGTAATTCGTGTTTGATTTTATTTAAAAGGTGGGCAATTAATTTGGTTCAAGCTATCAGTTTAATCTTTGGAAGAAAGAAATATTTAAATTTATCGCTGATTGTTGAAAAGTTATGCAATTACGTCATATTATTAAGTTTTGTGAAATTATTTTATTATTAAAATGTATAGACTAATTTCACAATTAGGGATTAATTTGTTTTTAAGCTATATTAAAGACTTATTTTGATTTTTTTTTTATGTATTCAAACTCCAACCTTAATACGAAGAAGAAAAAAAAATCTCACGAAATAGCACAGTGGTTAGTTGTGGTCGAACGAAATAGCCTTTAAAAATTAGAAGTAAATTATAATTTGCATTCTATGTTATTTTTTTACTATTTATATGTTATACCATCAAAATAATTATCTGTTGTATCATCAAAATATATATCAATTTTGAAAATTCGTATTTTCGTCGATTATATTTAACGTGGGACTTAATTTTTTTAGATGTTTAATATAGTTTCAAATTTTAGTATTTTATGTTTAATTTGATTTTTTCCATCACGTTGATCTTTTAGACTATAATCTGTAAATGATTATCACTAACTGTTATGCTAATATTATTGTTTTCGATCTTTGAATATATTTTTCAGATATTTCGTAAGAAAGTTTAATTTTTTTTTTTATCTTCATTTTAGTTCTAAGTGATTGAAATTAACATCTATATTCGTAAGATGTGTTCTACACGGTTTCATTTTTATTCAGCAGTGTCTTACACGTATTATTTTCTGCATCTACTTTTTTAAATATCTACTTTTTATTTTATCTGGTATTACTTTATATTTGAAAGAAAGAATATTAGAAAGTGAGTTTAAAGCCTAACTCAACCTCATAAAACCGGCTACATTGCACCTCATTTATATATTATAAATTGGCCTTATCTAGTCAATATAGGACTACTAACACATCCCCTTCATGCCGATGTATAAATATCTCGTGCGTGATAGTAGAAATTAGGTGGTCTAAATTGGACCGATAACTGGTGGAATAAAAAATTGTTAGGATAGACTCTTATACCATATTAAAAAGTGGGTTTTAAGCCTAACTCAACTCCACAAAACCGGCTTGTAAGGTGAGGATTGCAAACTGGTTTTGTAAGGTTGAGTTATGCTTAAAACCCACTTTGTAATAAAGAAGTTGAATTCACATTTTTTTTTTAATTTTTCTTTCAAACTAATTAAACCAATCTTATAACTCTCCAATATCAGAAAGTTGAAGATTCAATCTAGATTTTTCTCTTAATGTGTATTTGACCGTTTGCACTGAACTGCAATTACATTGATTGCAGCATTTTTTTTAATCAGAATAGTGTGGTGAAGGAAACCACAAACCTCGGAGCAAGAAATGGAGGAGAGGAAAAAGTATGTGGCTCACTGTCTTGTTCTACCTTATCCTGCACAAGGACACATAAATCCTATGCTTGAGTTTTCAAAACGTTTGATTCAGAGAGGAGTGAAGGTCACACTGGTAACTGTCGTGTCCAACTGGAAGGTCGTTAGCAGAAAAAACTTCACTTCTATAGAAGTTGAGAGCATATCAGATGGCTATGATGAAGGAGGCCTTGCAGCAGCAGAGAGCCTTGAGGTTTATCTTGAAACCTTCCGCAGGGTTGGAGCACAAACTCTCGCTGAGCTTCTTCAGAAGCTTGCAGGATCAAGCCACCCTCCAGATTGTGTAATCTATGATGGTTTCATGCCTTGGGCTCTTGATGTTGCAAAGAACTTTGGGCTACTTGCTGCTGCTTTCTTCACTCAGAGTTGCACAACAAACACCATATACTTGCATACTTATAACAAATTGCTGGAACTGCCTCTTACACAGACAGGGTATTTGTTGCCGGGGTTGCCAAAACTTGAAGCTGAGGACTTGCCATCATTCTTGAACAGATATGGTACCTATCCAGGTTATTTTTATGTAGTTGTGAACCAAGTTTCCAATATCGACAAAGCAGATTGGGTTCTTGCAAACACATTTTATGAACTGGAGCAAGAGGTAAGTGAGTTCACTAGCTGAAAATTCTGTTCATTTATTTGATCTGTTCTTATTTGATGAAATGACTTATAGACAGTAGTAGTTATTTGGGTAAATGTTATTTAAGTTTCTTTCAGTTTTTTATAAAAGTTGGTTCTAGACTCTACTTTAAAAACAATATTTTGGTCTCTATGTTCTTTATATTTGGTAGATTTTGTTTCTCTTCTTAAGATCTTTAAGTTTTGGAAGAGAGACAAACTCTACCAAATGATGAGAGCCAAAATATTTACGTTTGGAAGCATATGAAGTAAGACTAATTTTGATCAAAATTGAGAGATTTAAAACACATTTTATCCTAGTTTTTGAGTTGGTTATTGATGATTAGATTTTGAAATGAAATTCATTTTAGGTTGTGGACTGGCTGTTCAAGATTTGGCCATTAAAGACAATAGGACCAACCTTGCCATCTATGTACTTGGACAAAAGACTCCAAGATGACAAGAACTATGGTATTGAAATGTATGTTCCAAAGTCAGAAGCTTGCATCAAATGGCTTGATGATAAACCAAAAGGGTCAGTTGTGTATGTTTCTTTTGGGAGCTTCGCAGGGCCGAATGTGGAGCAAGCTGAGGAACTAGCTTCTGGTTTAAGAGATAGTGGAAGTTATTTCATATGGGTGATTAGAGACTCTGAGCAAGAACAGCTTCCAAAGGGGTTTCTTGACACAGCAGAGAAAGGTATAATAGTCAATTGGTGTCCCCAACTGCAAGTCTTGACACATGAGGCTTTGGGGTGTTTTATCACACACTGTGGTTGGAACTCCACATTGGAAGCTTTGAGCTTAGGAGTTCCAGTGATTGCAATGCCACTGTGGACTGATCAGATCACAAATGCAAAACTTATTAAAGATGTGTGGAAAATTGGAGTCAAAGCTGTTGCTGATGAGAAAGATATAGTTAGAAAAGAAACTATCACACATTGCATAAAGGAAATATTGGAGACTGAAAAAGGAAATGAAATAAAGAAAAATTCCATCAAGTGGAAGAATCTGGCCAAGAGTAGTGTTGATGAGGGAGGAAGTTCCGATAAAAATACTGCAGAATTTGTGGATGAATTGGTTCATCGCCGTGCTGCATTAAATTAATCGGAAAAGAAGTGCTCATAGAAGTTTTGTGCCACTGCCAAAGTATGCTATGCTGATTCTGCTTAGAATAATCAACTTGACAAGGTTGTAAATTTAAGTTCGTGGTAAAAATTGTTAGCTTCTGAATTCTGAATTTGTGTCTTTTAGAACATCCGTTATTTTGGCGTGCAGTTCTATGTCATTTGGTAAGATGATTTGCTCCATCATAATAAGAATGTATGTCTCTTGTTGGACCAATAATTCAACAGTTTGCAAGATGTCTACATAAAGCATCTCACATGTCATAAAAAGATATCAATAAATCAATACCTCTGTGTTAAAGAAAGGATCATTAAATGCACTGGACTGGGTATGTATTATTCCAATAGAGTACAAAATTACAATCTGGTAACTAGAGTTGACTTCACTTGACTGTGATGGTTTTGTAAGGTTTTATATATGATGTGATACTAAGTAGATAAATTAAAAATAAAGAACAAACCATAAATTGGGTTAACAAAGAGTTTCCCAATTATAACTGTTCACAAGACATGCTAGCAAATGGAAAAGAGAAAAAACATCATTGACAGAGAAACATTTCTACAAAGTTTGAATTTACTTTAAATGGTGATTTGAGATTTACATCCTTTTCATTAAGAACAAGGTGGCATGTATTTAGGTGGTGGAACCATACTTGTTTGCGTGGTATATCCATCTCTTACTATGAGCACAGTATCCATACCCGAACTAGCGTGCCTCTCAAGATGACAGTGCATGTACCAAACACCTGCAAAAGCAAATTGATTGAGTATTATTTCATATATTGTTGTTTCAAACTAAATGCTAATTTCACTATCCGTGAGTATGTGCAGCGTGTGAGAAAAAATTACCAGGATTATTCGCAACAAATCTCATTGCAAGCCATCCATTCTCAGGAAGACAAACGGTATTAATTTCTGGTGGATCAATTAAATTGTAAGATTTTGGGTCTGTCACGTTGTTGAAATTTCCTTTTCCCACACCCACAACAAAGAAGCTAAAACCATGAAGGTGCATGGCATGACTCACTGCAGCGACAACACTGGTTCCCTGCCACACAAGTTCAACAACCTCATTATAGTCAAACATTAGCACCCTTGTTCCTGTGCTTGGGATCAATGTATTGCTTCCTGTATCTCCTGTGAAGTTGTAAAAGAAAGGTGGTTGATCCGGAAAGTCTTCACTGAAAACTCCTGATATGTTCCTATCAATGCATACAATTTACAAATGTTACTTAGTTATAATATTAAAGAACAATTCATGTCTGAGTCTTCAATTTTTACATAAAATAGGGGGATTGTAAATGAAATAAAAACATATACCAGTAGTATGCCTGTAGAATATCAATCTGTGGGATCTGAAAACTTATATTGTTTAAGCTTGAAGCTGATCTATTTCCGTTAGGTCCCAAACAAGTTCCATTTGGGTTTTGACAAGGTAGTTCATTCAAGGATACTGTCATATAAATTCTTCTTGTCACATTTAATGGCACATTAGCAGGGTGATCTTGGCTTGCCAAACCCCTCAAGCTCCTCGTAAAATTGAATACTGTTCCTGAGTCATTCACTGTATGAAGCACAGGCATGGGAATGGATGATGGTGATGGTTTAAAATTCTCACTGTACTCAAGAATAGCTGTTGTTGGAGAATTCTCATCCCTATTATTGCCATCAGAGAAAGGACTAGCAGCAATGTAATAAAGACCCTTTGGCTGGTTTGTTGAGACCAACACATCCATTGTTTGTCCTGGGGTTATCATGATGAAACTGGTGTTGAAGGGCTTTGTGTAGGAACCATCAATGCCTACAAGTATAAGGCTGTGATTAGCAACCCCAAAGAACATCTCTTCGTTCATTGCTGCATTTATTATGCGGAAAAGATATGTCTTTCCATGATCAACTAAAAAGCGATGGGTGTTCTCTGCAAAACAAAGCAATGTTGATGAACAAAGTGGTGAAACATGATACCAAAGACAATAATTACTTGCAGTTTTACTATCTATAAGACAGGTGCATCTCCAAGATATATAGCACAGAAACTGATACTGGACATGACACTAACAAGGATACAAACACTTCGAAACTTATAGTTTCCCAAAATGTAAGACATGGGGACACTAATCTATATAGGTTCAAAAAATTATTGTATCTATTCTCATTAACATTGTGTTAGTAACATGTCAAAATTTTGTCAGAGCACAAAAGTCTCATCTCACTACCTAGTTGAAGTTACATGAATCATGCAGCGGCATTAGACTTGGTTAAAAATCAAAATTGTCAGGGATACTGTTTACCATGGACCCCTTTTAACAATAGAATCTTATTCTTCTCACTAATGTTATTAACAACCTTTTTCCATGTGGGTTTGTGCATTCTCTATGTTTCAAGTCCAAAATTAGATTGTGTAAGGGAAAGTATTAGGGATATTGAAAGATCATTAATGTATCTACAGTTAATAGCTTAAGCTTTTATGATAGATTTTCAAGATATTAATATACCTTTTGAGAAATTGTAGAAGTCACCAGGTTGGCCATTGATTGTGTAAGCATCTGATGCACTGGGCCTTGCACCAGTTGCCCCGGCTACATTTGCAATTTGCATCACATCTCCTTTGTACCACTCACCTGAAAGATTACCAACAAGCATAATCAAGAGGTTGTGTGTGTGTGGTTGAATAAATACAGGATTTCAATGGAATTTACATTAGACAGTTACCAACCAATGATAAGAATGTGTTGTCCAGCAGGTTCAGGAAAAGGATATATTCCATATGCTGGTAAAATGACAATGGCCCCATGGACAGTGGCACGTGTCCAACTACTGTGTGCATGCCACCAAAGAGTTCCTTCTTCCAATGTAAAGGCCACCTTCTGAGTGAAACTTGTTCCTGGTGGAATAGGGCACTGTGTTATGTTCTCAGGTCCATCTGACCAAGGATCCCTTGGTTGCCTCACACCATGCCTGTAAAAAAGTTTCCAACTTTTTCACCTTTTCCTACTTTTGGAGTGTAGTTATTAATCAAATTCCATTCACACAACTCTAGTTAAGCCATAATGCATTTGTTTTGTTACTGATTATTATATAAAAAATCAAAGGCATTATTCATGCTCCATATGAGGAAAGAAAAGAGAGGGAACAAATTTTTTCTTGGTTTGTGTTAAAAACTAATTCCTTCGCTGTAGAAATCATTTGGATGTCCTTGTAAAATATTTTCTGTGGATATATGATCAGGAATTGCATCCCTGAAAACATGGTCAAGGAGCTTAACTATATATTACTTGTGCTGAATATAGTTTAGCTGTGTCGATGAAAATTTATCCTATAACTAATGCATGTGGTTGGGTTATGCACAAACATGAACAGAAGGAGGAAGCAAAATGATAAAAAGAGAGGCAAAATGGGAGAATTAACCAGTGAATAGTGACCCCATATCTTCCTTGATTATGGACAGTGACAAAAGCTGTATCTCCGTGAACACGAATGGTTGGTCCTGGAAAACTATCATTTACTGTCAGTATGCTTTTTGTGCTGCCCAATCTCGTGAAATTCTTTTCCTTCAGCTGCAACAAACCATACAAATGAAAAATATCACACCCTTATCACTTATCCCCTTTTCTTAACTTCAAAAACCAAACACAAAAGCCACGTTAGTAGGTGTGAATTTGAGTAATGAGAACATCTTCTGTTATCATTTTTGTTATACATTGAAGATGATAATGTTGTGTGATGCATAAGAAAACTAAGACACTATTTATAAGTTAAAAGATTCTATGTCAATTTGATAAGACAAATTCTCCCCTTCTTAGAAGGTAAGAATGATATTAATTTAATAACTAAATAACACTTTATGTGATGGAATTTGGAAACATACAACAAAATCATAATAATGAACGTTGCCTTGGCTCTTGGAGATAACCAGAAAAGTCAAAATAAGAAGTAGGACACTATGATTCTGTGAGATGATCATTTTACTGGAAGCAACTGCAAGATGATAAGTGCTATCTTACTTATTTGGTTTTCATGTAGACTAATTTGAAGTTGTTATATAGGTTAATTTCATGAACCTTAAAGTTTCTAAGTGGTCTTTAGCTTCATTGGTACAATAACCACACACATATTGCTTAGGTGTACTAGTTTGCTCTTACAGTCATATTTGTAAATGATGTACGTTTTCATAATAACTTTCCTAAAGTAGGGGAATAAATTAATGAATCTTCAATTAGACATTATTGAAGCTTGTGTGAGCACGTAAAATTTCACTTAGGATAGGTTTTCCTCGTTTGTATGTAGTATTTAAATTCCTTCCGGCCAACACTCTTCATCATTAAGAACAAAATGATAAAGAAATTTATAACATAAACAATGATGGTTTTTATTTTGAGTTCGTTATATTTTGTTTTTAGTTTTTATTATTTGTACTTGACCCAAGACCCTATTTGTACTTATTTAAAGGTGACCAATCTTAAAAGAAAATAACCACAGTGGATTGAAGAGTCTAATTATTTGTGTGTCACAATTATTTTTCTACAAAAGTAGTGTCAGAACTTTATGCTCTCAGTACCAAGATTAGAAAGAGAGACAGAGGAGACACAAAAACCAAGAGGGAAAAAGTGAGTGCTTGAGTTTTTGGTGAGAGATATGACAAATGTAATCAACGAAATGAGTGTGAAATAGTTGTCTGAAAAGATTAATTACGATAATTGGTGTCTGTAGATGAATGTTCTTCTTAGATCCCAAGATGTATGGGACATAATGAAGGACATGTACAATGAATTCATGGAAGATGAACATCAAACTGTGACATAGATTGTTTCATTAAAAAGGGCACATGTGAAAGACTGATCAACTTTGTACTTTCTGTACAAGGAGTGGATGAATCAGGGTTCGAGAAAATAACTAATGTAAAGTCAGCAAAAAAGAAGCTTAGGAAATTCTGGAGGTAGCATACAAAGGAGATATCCTCATGAGACAGGTCTGAGTGCAAGCTCTAGAGAATTTGGACATATGGAAATGGATGAAAAGGAGGGAGTTGCTGAATTTATAGCTCGGGTGTAGAAGATGGCCAACCACCTCAAAAGGAACAGAGAAGAGGTGCCTCCTAACTGGGTTGTGGAAAAGATCTTGAGAAATGTGAAGGATGATTTTGAAAGTATTATGGTCACTATTGAAGAGACAAAGGATCTGTCAACTCTCATTATGGAGGAGTTAGTTGGGTCATTAAAGACCCATAAACTAAGGAAGAAAAAGAAAACGAAGGAACTCGATGATCAAGCACTGCCAGCATAGTTTGACTCGAATGGAACTCAAAATACTCAAAGTCGAGGTCCTGGAGGTAGAGGATGAGAATATTGAGGACGAGGAGGACATGGTTGAGGTAATTTTAAAGATGATGGTGAAGAGCAAACTAGTCAGCAAAATTGGCATGACCGAGGATAAGGGAAAGGTCAAGGAGATCGGTCAAGAGTGAAGTGTTTTAAGTATAGCAAGCATGACCACTATGCAAATGAGTGCAAATCCATGAATTGTTAACAAGGAGGAGGAGTCATCTAGTGTTCTTAAACCAGATTAAAATAGGAGAAATGAAGATGAAAATGTTGAGAAAAACAAGGAATGAGAAGCTCGGATACTAAGTTAGCAAAAACTCTGATGAGTAAAATTTCGGATGAGATGAAGAAGTCGGCTAATGTTGCTAAAAGGTCATTCAAGATTGTTGAGAAATCACCTAAAGTAAAAAACGAGTTAGTCGAAGTTATTGAAAAGTTGGGTAAAACAAAGAACAAGTCATCCAAAGCGTTAGAGAGTTTAATTAAGGTGAAAGACAACACAACTAACATGAAGAAAATAAAGAATGCAAATTTGGTTTAAAGATGAAGACTTTCAAGCCCTAACCATGATCAAGATGATCATGTGGTGATCATACCATAGATAGCACAGTTTCGAATGAGCAAGGTGCTCATTAACCAGGGAAGCTTGATCAACAACCTATATTGGAAATTCTTCCAGAGGATGAACCTCTTGGAAGACCTCATTGTCCTATACAATGAGAAAATAGTTGGTTTCGTTGGAGAACAGGTGGACACCAAGGTGTATGTTGAGCTAAGGACCTAACTGGGGATGGAGGAGATAACTTGGAGCTGAGGGTCAGATACTTACTAGTGGAAGCGAACATGTCCTACAATGTACTGATTGGGCATCCATGACTCAATGCATTTGGGCGATCTTTTCCACCCCATTTAACGATGAAGTTTTCATCGGAGTATGGAACCATCAGTATCTTTCATGCAGATACAAAGACTACGCAGGAGTATTATGCGGTTGACCTAAAGATGTAGTCATACGTCCCTTCCAGAAAGGTCAGACGGTTAGAGGTAGCCATGGCAGACCTGGACTCACGCACCAATATGGAGGACAGGATGAAGCCCCAAGGCAAGGATAAGTTGTTTGTTCTAGGTCAGGAGGAAAATCAAACAACCACCTTGGCCAATGGACTTAGTGATGATGTTGAATGGTCTTTGATCAAGGTGTTGAGAAGGAATAAGGACCTCTTTGTGTGGACCTCAGAGGATATTCCATGGACCTACCCTATTGTAATGTCCCACAAGTTGACCCTTTTTACGGAGGCTCACCCGGTCACCCAAAACAAGCATAGATTGGGTGAGGAAAAGGGGAAGGCAATAGAAGTGAAGATCAAGAAGTTGTGGGAGACAAGATTTTTAAGAGGTCACATATACCACCTGGTTGGTCAACATCGCGATGATGAATAAGACGAGCAGCTAGTGGCGAATGTTCGTGGACTATATAGATCTGAACAAGGTTTGTCCTAAGGATGGCTATTCGTTCCCTAATATAGATGTGTTGGTGAACGAAGCGTTGGGACAAGAGTTTTTTGGATGCACACTCAGGATATAATCAAATACCAATGTATCCTCCAAATAAGGAGAAAACAACTTTCATCACCGAGTGGGTAACTTTTGTTACAAGGTTATGTCATTCGGCTTGAAGAATGCACAAGAAACCTACTAGAAGCTAATGGACAAGATTTTTCGTCACTAGATTAGATGGTGAATAGATGTGTATCTTGATGATATGATGGTGCAATCAAAATCAGTTGAGGATCATGTGAAGGACTTGAGGGAATGCTTTGGCCAAGGTAGGAAGTATAACATGAGGCTCAATCCAGCCAAGTGCATGTTTAACTTAGGAGCGGGAAAATTCCTGGGATTCATGTTGACTGCACGGGAATTCAAGGTAAACCTCTACAAGTGAGCGATAGTTTTGAAGATGAGGAGCCCTCAACCCTGAAGGAGGTGCAGCAGTTGATGGGCCATCTGACCTCACTCTCACGTCTCATCCCGAGACTGGTTGAGAGGATTTAGCCCGTGCTGAAGAAGATGAACAAGGATTCCACCGTAAAATGAGATGAACAGTGCGAGATTGCTTTTGCTGAAATTAAAATAATCCTGGCAAGCCCACTAGTGATGTCGATTGAGAGCAAAGAGCTGCAACTGTACTTGGTAGTTTTAGACGAGGCCATCGACACTACATTGGTGTAGGAGAACCTATATCCTAACCTTATCTATTTTATTAGTAGGGTGTTGCAGGAATCTAAAGACTAGGTACTAATTCAAATTCAAATAATTTCACTCTAAAATGATGTTAAACTCTAAAGATAATTCAAAATAAAAAAAAAAATTAACATACAATTCAAATGTAATTCAAAAGCAAACCCAAAAGGTGGATAAATAAGTTTATAATATTTATAATTTTTATGTCACTTATCCATTTATATGATTAGAGTCTTGGATAAATTTATAATATTTTGCTATCTTGAAACATCTTTTTCTTTATTCCCTTTTCCAATACAATAAAAAAAATGTTAACTAATAATATTGAAATATAAAATAATAAATAATTAAATTAAACTAAGTGGGTTAGTGAGCCAACCTGACTCACCACGGATTCAACCTAGGTGAGTCAAGTTGAAAATTGGTCCTTATAAAAAAATTTCCTGGCCTGAACTTGTGGTAAACCGGATTAGCTCGTGGGTTCGAACCCATTTTAACATCACTAATTATCTTCATCATCAATTCAATCCAAAATTTTTCCACTTTCTAGTTCATTGAATGCACTTTTAAGAAAACTAAATATATCATTTAACTCATTATATATAATGGTAATGTTTCTACCAAACTGCTTTTTCCACCTTTCATGTAACTAATTATATTCATTTTATGGTAATGTTTCTATCAAAGTGGTTTGCAGGTTTACAGGAATTAAGAATCTAACTTTCAAAAAGAAAATTATTTAAAGGGTAACAAAATCTATTTTCTGAAATTCATATGATTTTTTTCTAAGTCTAGTTTTATAATAGGTTTAATTATTCTGAAAGTCTTTATTTACATTGAGCTTTTTCAAATAAGTTCCTTTCTTATTTTTTGTCTCAATTGGGTCCATAAATGTGAAAAATCAGTGCAATTGAGACACTGTCGTTCAATTAAGTTAACGAATTAAAATTAAACTGAGTTGTTGTTGTAACCTGGATTCATTAATTGATGTGGCAGATGCAAGGCAAGGTACATGGAATATGTAATATTAAAAAATTCAAGAAATAGGTTTCTGAAAATTGAATTTAGGAATCACGAAATTAGGGTTCTTGAAAACCAAATTGGAAACAAGATTGGAGAGGGTTCGAGATTGGGGACGCAACGAATTTAAGATTCATAAAGTGTTCGAGATTTGAGAGGGATTTAGTGCAATTAGGGCATTGGTGGTTCAAATCCAGCATTGTTCATTGGAATCGCGAGGTTGGAGGTGGAACGCGAAGTGGTTCGACCTGTATCGTGAAGTGGTTGGAGGAGAATTGAGTCCAAGGTTAGTATATGTAGTATTTGGGGTTTCAATTTATTGTTGGTGCTTTTTGTAGTGATCTGGTGGTCGGAGGGGAATTCAGTCCAAGGTTATTATATGTAGTATTTGGGGTTTCAATTTATTGTTGGGTGCTTTTTGTAGTGATTTGGCCTTTATTTTTTTGAAAGTGGGTTGTCCCACAATGTTGTCATTGCTTTCTATGCTTTTTGCGGTGTGGTCCCCCTTGTCCCCCATTTTAAAAGTTTTTCTGTTGTGTCATTTTCATTGCATATTGATTTTAATATATGTTGTTTTTTGTCGTTATATGGTCATTTATAGGTGTAGAATTTTGTTTAATATGTTGTCTGTGATGGAGTACGATATTGAGGTAGTTATCCACCACGCAGGGGGGGGAGTTCATGAACGAAGGGAGCCTAAAGTATGAAGGGGAAATTGATACGTTAAGATTTGACCTAAACCTATGGAGTTACCTTGTTGTAGTAAGTGTAGTGAAAGGGCTTGGGTATGATGGATTCAAAGATTTGTGGTACTCTAGAGGATGTGGTTTTGGGTTAGATGATAGGCTGGAACCTATGTGTGATGACACTAGAGTCATGCATATGGTGAACTTAGCTACGTTAAATGGTGAGGTTCATTTATTTGTGGTGCACATTGTGTCTGAACCTCATGTCATACAAATGATTGAATATGTTGGTGATGAAACATGTGAAGAAGTTGCACTAGTGTTGCATGAGAGTGGTGAGGGTGTACATGATGGTAAATACGAGGAAAGATGGTAGTCAAACAGAAGTTAAGGGTAACACAACAGAAATAGATGATGGTGAGGGTATATGTATGATAACGGTCCAGAAACCGTTTTTTTCATACTTAAATGTGGCACTAAACACAACCTTTATGACTTAGAATATGCAATTTGCTTAAGTTAAAGAATAAGAGAGTCAAAGTTGGTTTTCGTGTTTTTATGATTGATTTTCTCTTGTTTTATCAAGATTTATCTGAAATTAAATGATGGAGGTTAAAGTAGAAAAGAGTTGAACTTAAGAGAAGGTGGAAAAGTGAAGAAAAAAAGAGTCGCAGCCATCGCCGGGCGGTGAAACCACCGTTGAGCGGTGTACTTTCGAGAAGAACTCTCTGTCCAATGCTCAAGCGACAACGCTGAGGGGTGAACTTAAGTCATGCACCCACCGCCGGGCGGTGAAGCCACGCCGGGCGGTGAAGCCACCGATGGACGATGTACTATTGGGCCTGGGCCAAAATTCTGTTATTTTTCTGTGCTATATATAGATCCAGACGAACCAAAAGGGGTATCGTTTGACAGAAAGAGGCCCATAAACACTCTCTTCACCCCTCAAAGGCGGATTTTGGATGCGCGATCTCCAATCTATGAAATCTAGGGTTTATCTTTTCATTCTTTCCATTATTTTCATCTAGTTTCACCATGATTATGGTGAACTAAACCTCCATTTTTGTTGGGGACATGATGTAATCTTTTGAAACTCTCATATGTTGAATTGTTGCTTTATTCATAAGCTTTTATTCATTAGTTGTTAGGGTTTATCCTCCATTATATTTGCATGCTTTGTTTAAGACATGATTCAATAGCATAATCATTAATTCTATCTATATGGACACGTGTGGGTAGGTCTAGACATGAGAGAATTCTTTTGGTAGCAATATTACCTAGACATAGGGATAGAAGGACCGATTGCCTTAAGCTTCTATGCGAATTATGTAATGCATGATCAATTCCTAGGGAGACAAGACATTGTAAACTAATAATTAGGAGTAGTCTCTTTCACCAAGATATTGGGATTAGGATAAATTAGAAAGTGGCATTGACATTAATGAAAAAGTTGAATTCTTAGATATGTGAGAGTGGATAGGATGAAATCATAAACCCCAACAACATAATTCATTCATATATCATTCACCTGTGTCATCGTTTGGTCAATTGATCAAAACCTTTGCATGCATATTTAATTTTCGTTTCTGAATTATAAAACCCTAATTTTCGTTATTCAAGTCTTAAATAATCAAGAAATCACATGAAAGTTCAGGCCTATGAGTCTCTAGGGAAACGATAGACTTACCGTTTATTATTACTTGATATGATTTGGTACACTTGCCGAACTCTTAACAATGTGGCACTAAAACATATGGAGATGGTGGTGTAACTCAAGAGTTAGGTTAAATGAGAGAAAAAGATGATGGTGAGGGTGTATGGTGAGGAGACAAATAGTTGATTGTGAGGGTTTATGTGGTAGGGAAACAAAGGGAGATGGTGGTTTAATACAAGACATGGGTGACACAAGAGAAATAGGTGATAATGAGGGTGTAGGTGGTAGTCAAACACATAGAGATGATGGTATAACACAAAAGTTAGGTGACTTGGGTGACATAAAGAAACAAGTTCATGAATATGAACCTACAACATTTGTAGAGAAGGAAGTTATTGTAGGTGGTCGGAGTACATTGAATGATGATGGTAATGGTGAAGTCAATAGAATGAAGGGGTTAGTGGACATAAATGTTGAGTGTGACTTAAGAGAAAGGGATTGCTATGGTAATATGCACGTTGAACATGTTGAAGTTGAATTTTTTTCACATGAAAATGAAAGGTCATCTTGGAGTGATATGTTTGAGTTGGATTTGGATGATGATGCTATAAGTGATAGCGGTTTGTTGAATGATGAATGAGAATATGAAGAATTAATTACTTAAGGGCATAATGATGAAGAAAGTAATAGGGAAGAGGCTTATGGAAAATTTGTTACGTTTAGTATGCCTAAAACTAGGGGTGGGCAAATAGAACCGAACTACACTGTACTACTAAAATATGTACTGAACTAAAAACTAATTTGTCTAAACTGAACTGAACTATAAAACAGTTCAGACAAACTGAACTGAACTGTTTTTTGTTTTATCAAACTGGACTCAACTGAACTATACTAAATTGTACTAAACTACAATATAAACTGAACTGAACTACTAACTATACTAATTTTAAATTGTACTAAACTACAATATAAATTGAACTGAACTACTCACTATACTAATTTTAAACTGAATTATACTAATTTTAAACTGAATTGTACTAGATTTTAAACTGAATAGTATAACAATACATGTTCTTTTTAATTGAAATTTATTTTAATATTTATTTTATTTTATTCATAAGTGTCTTACAAATTAATTTTCTAATTATTTGATATTATTATTTTCTATTTTATTTATATTTCTTTTATTATTATATGTGTATGGAAATTATTGTTATTTTTCTTATTTATTTTATTTTAAAATAATTTTTTATTTATATTTATTTTATTGCCTCATAAAATTATTTTATTAATCTATTATTTTATCTTTTTATCTACTTAATTTATAATAAAAGATGATACTAAAAACGTCACTCTTAATAAATGTTTGTTAATTTTTTTTTTCATTTGATATTTCTATAATATTAATTATTTTTGCTATATTACTATATTTTATGATGTTTCATTATATAGTCATTTAAAAACTGAAACGGTTACAAGTTCAGTTCTTAAAAACTGAAACATAAAATAGTATGCTGATTACTTTTAGTAAAAGTGAATCAGTTTTTTTTAGTATAATATTGTACAGTTAACTATAGTACAGTACATATAAGTTATTTTTGCCCAATCCTATTTAAAACTATGCTTGATTTTAAATGCAAAGTTGAAACATATTTTGGTGACAGACAAGATATTTTGGAAGCAATCAAAATGTATATATTAGAAAATGAAAGAAATATAAAATTTGTTAAAAATAATAAGAATAAGACTGAAACGTGAGTATATTACATATCGGTATTCACTAAATTTAAATGCTTTTAACACCTTCATTGAATTTTTTTCACTACCTTTAATAAAACCAATTTTAGGTCATTTAACTAATTATATTCAATTTATGGTAATGTTTCTATCAAAGTGGTTTGCACCTGTCAAGAATCTAACTTTCAAAAGTGAAAATTATTTTAAATGGTAACAATATATATTTTTTGAAATTCATATGGTTTTTTCTAAGTCTAGCTTTATAATATGTAAGTATGTTTGGAAAATATACTACATATCGGTATAGTAATATTATTGAATCTGAATTTCTATAACTGATGCACTAATTTTAAATGCTCTTAACACCTTCATTGAACTTTTTTTTACTACTTTTAATAAAACCAATTTGGTCATTTGGTTGAGTAAATATGAAGTTATGTTTTTTTCCTACTTAATTTGACGTATTTATCAGGAAAAGCTTAACAACGAAACACCAGCACATTTGGAAAGGAATGCATGATGATTTTATCTTAAAATTATATTTGATACTTGTTAAAATATTATAACTATTATTAAAATATTAAAATTTGTTATAATGGATTAGGTGAAGAGCAGTCTCATCAAGTTATATTTTATTGTTTGATTATAAATACAAATAATTTACTAAAAGTTCGCTTTTATATTCAGGTTTACAATGAAAAATATTTATATGAGATAAATAATAAATAACAATTTTAGTATTATTATTATTAGTAATATTTTTATGGGTTAAAACGTGAAGAATAAATTTAAACATTATAAAAATGGTAGGGTAAATAAAAGAATAGTATATATGTGATAAAGTGGTCATGAGTTAGTGAAGGGATTTACTTAAAATATTATTTTCACTACAATGTTTCCTCCCAAACTCCACGGAACCAAACTATTGGAAACCACTAGGTCGGACTAGGCTCTTTGGCCGAGCTATATTTTCAAATCAAGAAAATATTTCGAAAATAGGTAAGGAAACTAATTCTGTTTCGGTTGAATTTGTTCAAGAGTCAGTCGTCATTTCTTGTTTTGTTCTTTTTTTATGGTTCAATCTTCTTTAAGAACGCAATCCATCCCGATGGATTGTTGATTTGCAGAAGACACTTCAACGCTCAAGTCATATATGTTTCATAAAGAGGTAACTATTTTATTATGATAGAAAAGATATCTTTACCTGGACATCAATTATATATTTATAGGGTTTGTGACAGCCAGGTCCATTGATTAAAAATTAGTACAATATATTTTTGGGTAATCAAACCCAATAATTAATAATCAATACAATATATTTGTAAACAGTAAGACAATCTGACTTATTAATACCTGATAATTGTCCATAAATGACAATTAACTTCGATCTATATATACTTCATATAATACATAAGCCCCCCAAGCCCAAACAGCTCTTTTAGTTGAAAGAGGTGTGCAGGGATTATTATGAGCTTTGAAAGAGGTCGCTCACGTTGTATTTAGGGAGTCTATCTTCAATGTGCTTTAAGTCTTCAATGCTCTCTGTATCGAGCGGCGAACTCTAGGAGTTCTCTTTAGATCTGTTCCCTAGACTGAACAGAAAATGCTAAGAGCTCTCTTTGAAACTTTTTCTTATGCAAGAGATTTTCACTCCAAAAAATATGCTTTTAAATAAAATAAAGTAAACACGTCAATATTTTATAATCTATTTTTATAGTGAAAAGGTATTGGTACGTGACAAAGTTGAACGTAGGTGGTCCGAGCGACAAGGGAATAGACCTGTTGAGTAGTTGACTGATAGTCCTTTTTCAGACTTCCCCCTGAGCGGCTTGAGGTCTTCCATCCTTATGATTGTTGGAAAACAGGTAGGCTTCTTTTTACACCAAGAGGGGGGGGGGGTGAATTGGTGCGTTTTCAAAATTAGAGTCTTTTCACAATCTTTAAATCAAAGTATGAAACTTTACAATCTTTCTTGAATTGCATGTAATGAAAATTTTTGTGCAGTGGAAAAGCATAGTTGACTACGCAGATAATAAAGTCGACTGTAATTAAAAGTGCAGGGATAGAGAAAATCAAACACTGGTTTTTATACTGGTTCGGCCTCAATGCCTACATCTGGTGTCCTTCCTGTACCCGAAAGCAAATGCACTATAATGGTCAAGGTTTTTACAACAAGGCTTTTATAGAAGACCTCCACGTCAAAAATATAAAACACATCTCTAACCCTCTAACCAAAATATAGGCAAACAACACACAACAAGACTTGTAGCAAGATGTCCCCTCTCCCGCAATCTGCCAACCACTTTGAACAATCCTCAAAGTGAACCAGAGTACACGAGTCTATCCCCTGTAATCACAACAGGTGACAACAGAAATCACTAATGGATGCCAACAAGAATCTTGATCAACTAGAAAACACCCCAATCTGCAGATGATCAAGCAATGAGTGCGCAATCAGTATCCCTTTGAATCTCCTTCAAGAAAGATCACCACTGTCTTCTTGGATAATTCTTGGAGCTCTATAATCTGTAAGAAACAATTTGAAATAGAATCTGAAAATGTTAGTCCATCAAATGTCCAAAAGTCTCTGAATAATTTTAGATTACATCTATTTATAGAATTCTGTTAATCAGACGCTCCCTTAGTCAAATATGCTACTAATGTAGTCGACTTTAGTATAGTCGAATCAATTAGTACTAGAGTCAACTTTACTGCAGCTTTGTCACACAACTTTTAAGTTCACAAGAGTGCATGTGGTTTTTATCCTTTAAAACATGTGTACTGCAACCAGATATGATGTAACATGTACAAGCTCAATAAGTATGCATTCAAAAAGCAGTAAAACACATAAACATCTTCAACAATATATCAAATCATAAGCATACGAACATGTAACACAACAACAACATATGTGTTATTAACAATGTTTTGTCATCATAAAAAACCAGAGTGATATAGATATTGTGTTGTCAACAATCTCAACAATCTCCCCCTTTTTTTATGATGCACAACCATGATTAATAACCAACCATGTTTGTACAATCAGATACAAAACACAGTAAACAAATGATATCAAACAGTTATCAAACACACTGAATGTAACTCAACCAAACAACATAATATCAAGCATATATGAAACAGAAGACATTCTCCCCCTTTCATAAGCTTTCATAATCCTTCTCCCCCTTTGTGCATTAACAAAAAAGGAATGCTCATGATATAATGTGCTGTTAAAACAAACAAAGATGCATCAGTAAAAATAAGCCATGATATAACATGCATTGATGCTCCCCCTATCACATTTATTCACATGTAAAAGATAACTACCCCTAAAATTTAGGCATGTGAAGAAAACATTATTCAGAATGTAATACTCCCCTTGTCATCATGCATAAATTTTTAAACAATATCATATGCATAATGCAGTACAGATAACCAGAGTATATAATCATCAAAACACAGAATTTTATCACAGATAAGATATCAATCAATTCTAACATGTGATGTGATGAAGGTTGAAAAACAATTATTTTCATATGTCAATTTGGACCAAATTACACTCTTTACTACTTGGAATGAGCCTAGAATCAAGCAAAACTCAATAAATGAGTCTGGAGAGAGTCAAAAGCTGTTTTTAGCGATTTTACGCTTGTTTTGCATTGTTTTGTAGCTAATTTGAGAAAGTAAAGAATGGAGTTAAAGATACAGGTCGTTGACTCAAGAA
>NC_028351.1:19608803-19611282 GCF_000741045.1 Vigna radiata var. radiata
CATCTGTGCTTAAGGCCTTTATCGTTTAACTCATTCGGTAACTGATGTTTGTCTTTATTGATATGGGTACTTATAGTAATAACATGAACTGGTGAGTAATTTCTTGATTTTGCAATACCACCTAGGGATAGGGGTAGGACGATCAATTGCGCTAACTTCTGTTTATAATGCGGTATTAATTGTTAGGGGAGGCTAGAGATAGCAAGCCAGTAGTTAATATTAGGATCTTTTCGCCGAGGGATCAGGTTAAGGGGAGGCTAAGAAAGTCGCATAACAATTGAATCAATCAAACTAATATTCAAGGGTAGTACGTAAGAGAGAGCGGATTAGATGAAATTTTAAACCGCCAACAACATTCATTCATCCATTGTTTTCTTTTGTTAATTGAATCAACTTTATTTTGCATGTTAATATTTTTGTTCTCAAATCCAATTTATTAATTTTTATTTTCAAGTCTTACTATTTTAATTCACATGAAAGAGAAAGCCTTTCGAGTCTCTTAGGAAAATGATACTTGGTCTTACCATTTATATTACTTGTACGATTTGGTACGCTTGCCAATTTGTCAACAAGTTTTTGGCGCCATTGCTGGGGACTCGAGGTTTATTTTTCTAGTAGTGTGAATTGATTGAGTTTGACTTGCTTTTATGTTTATTTTTATTTTTGTTCTAATAAATGTTATCTAGGGTTTTGTGCTCAAGTTTGGCAGAATGCAGTTTGATCAAGAATTTGATTATATGGACACTCAATTTCATCAAAATGATTTCAACCACTAGCGGGAACCTCATTCAAATATATATCGAAGCCACTTAGGGCATCAATCATCTTCGCGAAAAGAAATGTTAGGGGAAGCTAAAGAACATTTACGGCAGGAACTATTCTCTGTACCAAAAGAAACGTTGGGAGAAGTCCAACAATTCTTGCGGCAGCACGTATTCTCTGGACCAAAAGAAACGTTGGGGGAAGCCCAACAACGTTTACAACATAAACAATCTCCTGTGCGCAAAGAAACATTGGGGGAAGCTAAAGAGCGTTTATTGCAGGAACAACACTCTCATGTTTTGAAGTCTCTGGGCATTATTAGGGTTGATATTGAAGTTAACCCTAAAGAAGAATGTCAAGCCACTATCTTTACAAATGATAATGTTGTCAAGGAGGAAAAGATAGAAGAAGAAGAGTTAGAGATGTATGAAGAAGAAACAAAAACAGAAAGAGTTGTTGCTGCGAAAAAGATAGAGGAGATAGAAACAGAAAAGTTGAATGAGAGTGAGAAGAAGGATGAGAAAGGAAAAGTCGTTGTTGAAAGAAAAGAACAAAAGAAAAAAATGTGAAAATAAAGAAAGAAAAGAAAAAGAAAAAGAGAAGGTTAAGGAAGGAGAAGGTTGAGAAAAAGAGGAAGAGAGGAAAGAAGAAAAGATCACATGAAAAACCTCTTCCTCATAAAAAGAAAAATCATAGGAGAGGAAAGAAGTTCAAGTTGGCGATGTTCAAGAAATTGGAGATTAAAGTTCCTATGGTTGAAACATGGAAGCATGTGCTTGGTATTCTTAACTTTATGAAGAAATTCAGCATGAAGAAGAAAAAGAAAAAAATATCAAGAAAGGGGAGTATCAATACCTACTGATGGGTGTTTGATTTTATTTGATTTGATTTGATTTGATTTGATTTGATTTTATTTGATTTTATGNGATTTGATTTTATTTTATTTGATTTGATTTTATTATATTTTATTTGATTTTATTTTATTTCATTTGATTTTATTTTATTTTATTTGAGTTGATTTGATTTGATTTGATTTGATTTGATTTGATTTTATTTTATTTTATTTGATTTGATTTTATTTTACTTTATTTTATTTTATTTTTGGGTTATGTGCTGCTTCTGATGGCAGTGATGATAGCATCTACTGATGGATGCTTCTACAACATCTACCGATGGATGTTAGGTGATATGACATTTATTGATGGATGCCAATGAAGATTAGAAAGATTAGCATTTACTGATGAATGCTACTGGGATAACATCTACTGAGGGATGCTAGAAGATTTAGGTATCTACTGAAGGATATAGGGAGGTACACCTACTAATGGGTGGTGGAAGGTAGAGCACTTACTGACAAGTGCCAACCAGGTTTGGATTAGGCTCGTGACGTTAAACAAGCGCTACTAGGAGGCAACCTAGAATTTCTTCTTACACTTTTGCGTTTTAAATTCCTAGAATAGGTTGAATTTTAATTTTGGTGTGTACTATTGGCTTTACTACTTGTTCTGAAAATGTTGGACTAACTGATGTGCATGATGGATCAATTTAATGATTATTTGATGTGGATGAGAATTGAGTTGCAATGCATGTTGATATTCTGTGAAATAGATGTGTGATGACTTATGATTATGGTTATGATGCTAAGCATGGTGTGTGAATGAATTTTGTGTGAGGAAGCATGTGTGTGAGATTTTGAGCTCCAGAGTTTTTATTGTTG
>NC_028351.1:19613347-19635650 GCF_000741045.1 Vigna radiata var. radiata
ATTTTAATTCACGTGAAAGAGAAAGCCTTTCGAGTCTCTTGGGAAAACGATACTTGGTCTTACCATTTATATTACTTGTACGATTTGGTACGCTTGCCAATTTGTCAACATGATGATACAATTTTCAACAATCTCACAATGTTATTTCAATCAAGATATGCACAATCAATATTGAATAGAGATAAATTTCAGATAATCAGGATAAGATCACCAATCAACACAAATAATCAAATCCCCAAAATGGAATTTGTAACCTTGTTACTATCCAGTCGATTGAGTTAATTTCTCAATCGAATACATTGCTTGCTAATGATGTTACATTCCACCTGCAGTTTCCAAAGCAATGTTTTTCCTACAAAACCATTCAAAGATCTTCTGCAGATCAAATATTTTAGTTATGCAAGAATTATAATCCATAAGAAGTCAATATGAAAATATATGTCACAGTTTAAGAACAAGCATAATAGACTTCAATCAATACACAGTTGAATGAATCAAACAAAGCAGACAATGTCAAACAGATTAAAAGCAACTATATTGATTTAACCAACTGATTTCATTTCTTATTCAAAAGATATTACAATGTAGGAGTAGAACAAGACACAAAACAAAAAGATGGCATAGAAGATTCAAGAGGAAGAAGGATCACCTATCATTTTGCTTCTATGGAAGGTGACTTATACTAATCCTTCTTCTCTAAACTAAAACAATTACACTTTGTGTTGTAGGGCCTAAAATAAAGCTTGGAGCAGCTTGAGCAGCTTGAAACAATAAAAGCCCAAAGCCTCTCGGACAAGGCAGCAGCTGCAGCATGATTGGAACGCCCAGCCAAAACCCAAAAGCAGCCCAGCTAATGTTTTTTCATGTGACTGGATGACGTGGCAGCAAGCATGGAACGTGCTACAGCAGCGTGGGAATTGCTAGAGGAAAACTGACGTATCTCTTCTGAATTTCATGTGAATTTAAGAGGCATTTTGATTTCAGAAAAGAGGCCCATCTTTTCCTATAAATAAGAGGGCCTCTCCTTTGTATGAGTACTTTTGAGCTTGCAATGTTATGCTGCAGAATTAATTTCCCAACTTCTTGTGCTCTGAAGTCACCTTGTTCTTCTACTTCTTCTCCCTTTCTCAAGCTTCCTTCCATCTTAGGAAGGCCTTCTGAGCTGTGAGATCTCACCCATACACATCTCCTCCATTAAAACACATTGAACACTGCATCATCAATTCATTTTCCGCTGCACCCTCTGTGTCACTGGTTTCTTCCGGCTTGGAGTTCTCAATTGCGTGATTCAAGCTGGATTTGGTCTCCATCACATAACCTATGACTCTAAACAGTACTAGATAGACAAAACTTTATTTTGATTCAGAAGATTCTTCAATCTTTTTATCAACACTGTTCATTCCACTGTCGGTGTCTCCAATAGATGATTCTTCAAAAGCTTTTATGCATAAAGCATGATCCATTTTTCTGTCAAGCTCAGATAGAGACTTCTACAACATAATCAGCTTATCATCCAATCTATCAAATCTTCTATCCACATATCCTTCAAATGTGCTCATAGGACGAAACTTATATCTGGAAGAATCAATATTGGGGGTCCATTTCACCTGTAGTGGGAATATGATCAATCATTGTCCATTCCTCCTTTAATTTGATGATGCCAGCAAAGTCTAAGAATAGTTTTTCCATAACATTACTCCTGTTGCACTGAATAACCCTCTCATTTGTGAGATCCACTTTTTGAAGTTTTAGTACTTTGCTGATGAAGACACCATATGGTAGATGTAATCTTTTGCTTTTAGAGAATTTCATCATGTGGTCACGAATAACAAAGGCCCAATTTGTTGGAGTATCAAACAGTAGAGCACATATCAAGTACAAGTCTTCTTCATTTAGTAATGATTGATCATCCTCTCTTGGAAGTAGTATCCAAGTGATCACGTACGCACAAACACATTCATCCATCAATAAACTCCTGATATTAAAAACTTCACATTCATCAGCTAGAGTAGGATTCCTTAAAAGACATTTGTATAAATCTCTTTTATTAAAACCAACAATTCCATGATGTGTTAATATTCCTTCTTGTTGAAGGCCTGCAACATTTTCCCAGATGAATTGGTCGATGGTAATATCAACACCTTTTACTCTTGACTTCAGACTGTTTCCTTCCCTTTTTCGGATTGTAGTAAAATACTTCGACTAAATTCGGATAATAGTCACCTTGCATATCAACAAGCCATTCTTGAAATTTGAAACCTTCATTACGATAGACTAGAATGCTTATACATTTGTGTCGCATGACTTCTTTGAAACCCCACTTGCAGATATAATCTTTTCTTAGATCATTGTCACTAAACCATCCAAAAGGATCAACTTCTCTTCTTGCCGACATTGGTCTCTTTCCAGGGCGTGATGAAGAAGCACCCATTTGATATAGAGCAAGGAGAAGAAATCTTTTGAGTCAGAATAAGGGTTTCGTTGTATGTAGTTAGAGTTTAGGAGTCCAATACAAACATATATATAGAGACGTGCCAAAGATTTAGCATATAACAATCTCAATCATCATCCACATCAAACATTATCAAGCATACTCATCATGCATAAAAACAAGTCAAACCACAATCAGATAAGATGTTTAGACAAGTTCACACAAACCTACACTACTCAACCGAAGCAAACACTACAAAAAAAATGCTATTTACATACGGATTTTGATCTATAGATAAAAACTAGATTATATACGAATTTTATATACGGATGAGTTATATACAGATTTTTCCGTATATAATGATAAAAATATTTACATACGGATTTTTCGTATATAAAATCCGTATGTAATAATAGATTTCTCCTTACATATGGATTTTAAAATAAATAATTAAAAAAAAATTAAAAAACTAAACTTAAGACAAAACCTAAGAGTCAGAATCACTGTAAATTTCTCCTAGAGCCCTTCCTCTTCCCTTTCATCGAACCCTTGTTCTTCCTTCTCATCGAGCCATTGTTCTCCAACCTTTCTTCTCTAGCCTTCCCGTCATCAAGCCTTTCTTTTCGTCGAGCCATTTTCTTCGAGCCTTTCCTCTCCCTGTCTGAACTATCATCTTCATTCCTCGAACCATCATCTTCATGTCTCGAACCCCAGGAGTCCCTGCCTCCAATCGTGGCCCCCTCTCCTTGTGTGGTACCCGTGTTCTTCGTCAATGAACCCTCGATTTCTCACAGTGGAGCTCTAGGACTCCTATTCTCATACTCTGAGGTCAATGCCACCCTCTTTCGGTCTCGGTGAGTCTGTGGTGAGTCCATAATGTTATTCCTTTAATGTATAACTTTCTTCGTTTGATGTGTAGTCGTTTAATGTTGCAGTGATTCACTGAGAAGAAGAAGTTTGGTTGTCTAGCCATCTATCAGTGTTCGTTGTTGTAGATTTAGCCATCTCTTAGTGTTCCTTGTTGTAGATTTGGTCAGAAGAAGAAGTTTGGTTGTCTAACCTCCACCATACACCTCTCCCGCGTTAACTTTCTTCTGAAACCCTACCCTAAAATTGAAAAATCGGAAAACCCTAACGTGTTTGAATGAAGGATTGAATGAGAAATGGCGTCGAAGTTCAAAACGTGTTTTGTATGGTGGAACCTGAGTGGCTTCAACTATGTTAACCACTCTAAGGGAAATGGTAGGATAGTGCGAGTTTCATTTCCAGGTTCTTGCAAAATGTAACACCGAACCACTTTCAGGTACCAATGATTCGTAATCTTTTTCTATCCTTATTCAGATTCTTCTCGGTTTGAAACTCAATGTGAAGTTCTATTGTATTTATTAAGCAGTTTGCAGAATAAGAGGCAATGGATCAAGCCTTCCATTGAGGAAGGTCTCTGTCAAAATCAAGATGAGAAAGAAGATTTAGAGGTTTCATTCAATAACTAAGAAACTCCAAGAACTTGTTATCCAAACGAAAGAATTGAAGCTTGATTGAGGGAATTTGAATAGGTTTGCTAAGAAGGGAGCCTTAATGTATTTGAATATCAATCACAATAAACATATATGGCCTACAAAGAACAGAGTGAACATGAGGTTATTTCTGCATTTCTTGGTCTTTTATCCTCTACAACAAGGTATTCACTTTTAATTGTAAATTACAATTTGAATATCTTTTACTGGTTGATGCATCTTTTAATTTTTTATCTATAGTCCAGATTACATGTTATTCATATTGTAGCAGAGATGGCACCAGTACCAAAGGTGCACTCATGTACCCTAATCATAGTTAAGATGATTCAAATTCATTCGAGACTCCTACTCCTACTAGAAGGGGAAAGAAAATTTGTTGTACATATCAATATTTACTTTTTCAATATTGATTGTTAATAGTGATGGAATTTCAATACTGTCTTAGACTGTGATGGTAATTTTCTTTTACTCATTTACAGCAGGGATCCCAGAGCCACTTCCTTTAATGGCTCGTCAAGGAAAATCGTTGAAAGTACTTGGCTTTAGTCAAAATCAAAGGGCTTATTTTCTTCAAATTTTGATGAGGTTATGATTGTTGGTTATGGTCATGTACAGTTTCTTTTAACCTTGTTTCATACAAATATTTGTTGTTAATATGATTTGGCGAATCAATTACAGGTTTGGGGTTGGTGATTATGATTGGAAACAGTTTGCTCCCAGGATGAAACACAAGAGTTATGAAGAAATCACAGAGTATTAATCTGACTCTTTCGATTTACTTTTTGTATTATTTAATGTTGTGCTTGTTTTTAATGCTATTGATCTTGAAGCTTTTATTGTATCCCTTTTTCTTTGTGAGGGGAATTATATGACAATCGAACCCATATGAATACTAAAATTCTGGCATTTAATGATAAGAATATTGTGTATATGTATACTCAGGTAACAAAATAACCGTAACATGATAGTATTGCTTACTAGTTGATTGTTTCTGCATAATAACACTCGTGTGAACTGCATGTGAAGTTTCATTCAAAGCTAATTTATTCACATGCAATTCCATCAAGTGTTTGCATTCCTTCTTGTGTGATTGTTTTCGTTGAAAACCGTCTGTCTAAAATAGCATTCATCGATAAATAAAGTAGTATTTTGAACCTTAAGTACAAACAATCAAATTTATGGTCTTCCATATTAGTATTTGACTTACAATTTACTACATGTGCGTAAGTTTCTTTTTATAATCTTATTACTTTTCACATATTTGAACATTATTTGATAATCTATTTATTGTCTTTATATAATCTTCATTACTTGTCTATAAATACTCATACCTTTTCAACAGGTATGGCAAACTTCTTTTGTCTCATATTGTAGAAGATATTACTGATTCACCAACATTCACAGATACTAGATTCTTATTGCTCTGATATTTTGTCAGTTTCTTTCGTATTCTCCCGTGTGCTTTCAGTTTACTTATTATCCCTCTTTGCTCGTTAGATTTCATGGGAAAATTAAGAGTTTTGTGAAATCTTTGATATTTGATATCTGCTAAGTTCTTACAAAGTTGTTTTGCCAGTTGAAGAATAGTTATTTACCACTAGATCACATGAGGTTTATTCACATGAATTTTTTAACCAATCACATGACTTTTGAAGAAAAATAATCTTAACCATCCTTGTATAGTTATATGATACAGAGTAATTTATAACTCTAAATACTAAGTATAATGTGTCTTTAGATGGCGTTCCAAAAGAAGGACTTCGAATACAAGATATACTTGTAAGGATTGCACTTCTGACTATGATATCAGATAAAGTAAGTTCTTTCTTTATTTTTTTTTTTTCGGATTCTAAGCTTTTTATTGCTTGTATTTAGCATACTATTCGGGCATTATTTTATTTTTATTTTTTTTGGATTCAATAGCATTATGAAGATTAGGAACACAAATTAGTCTCGTTGTGAGGCTTTCTATTGATGAAACTTCTTGACTTGTCAGGATTTAATCTCTAGCCACCATAAATGGTAGCAATTCTGGTATTGTAATTAAAGTTCAGCTTTATGCAACTACTAATGATATTGAGTATTGTTTAAAGTGAATTAGATGGTTGTTCTTATCATGATGCAATAGTAAACATTTTTTTATCTTGAACGCTTTACAGGGCTGATTTCAAATATTATGCTTGTCTAGTTCTTATTTGGTTGATGAAGAAGGTGGACCACGCAGTAGAACAAGTAGCATNAGTGTTTCCCTTTCTAGTCCTGATGGTCATATTATTGGTGGTGATGTTGCCAGCCTTATAGCTACAAGCCCAGTCAAGGTATATTCTTAATTACCCAAACTCTTTCTTGTACTTATGCATGTTGTATGTTCATTCAACATGTTAAAACAATAAGTTCAGCAACTGGAAAGGTGAATTCAGAATAGGGTGGAAACAAAAATATTTTGATTGTATTATTTTTCTTTTTAAATTTAACTAAACATAAATAAAATTTTATTGTGAGTTAAAGAGTAATATCTTTACCAAAATATTTTTATCAGTAATAAACAATTAAATAAGTATAACAGAACATTTAAAATGTCCTAACCTTATACAAAATTACAAACACAATATGTGATTGGGTATTATTTTGTACCTACAAAACGGTCAATAAAACTAAGTTCAAAGCTCCTATTACCGAACTACTTCATAGCTTTATGTGAGAGATATAACATATTGTTACCGAACATATGTTTAGTTACCATTTAGTGAAACATTGCATCTGTATGAAAGAGCCTATATAAGTATTGACCCAATTCACTTCCCTCAGCAAAAATATGTTGTTTTTAAAAAAGATTTGAAGCATGTGACCAATCAAAATATGCAACATTACTATCTCATCACAAGTTTCATATATGACATATCTTTTACTATCGACAAGATTCCTCTATTACGTAAATTATAATTTGTTGTTAGTAAATGGAAATGCGTTTTTCTATCTAAACATACTTTACTATAGAATCATACTTTTTATAAAGAAGTTAAACTTATTAATAACCTTAATACTGTTATATTCACACACATACAAAAATATATATATATATATATATATATATATATATATATATATATATATATATATATATATATATATATATAATATCTTAATTTGTGAAAGAAGATGAATAGTTTTTTGAATTATAATTTTATCTTAAAACTTCGTGTATTCAGATATTGTTTTAGTCTTTAATTTTTAGTTTCATCTCATCCGCTAACCCAATAATATTTATTATTTATTTATAAACTAAAAATTATATAAAAAAATACACATTTAATAGATAGAAATAAGGGGTCTCAATAATGTTTTTATTTTCATTGTTAAATAAATTTAAATTAAGACTAAATTTACATTTACTTGTGATCTTACAATTAGTTGTTTCCTTTCCTCTTAGTTTGTGTATGTTTTCTTCCCAATGAAAAGATTGAAAACATTAATAACAATGCTGGACTTTATGTGCCGAAGAAGTAGTAGTCTCATTCTTTTTTTGAGTGGACTAGGAAGGGAGGTGTTAGCTTTTAATCCACGAAAGTGTTCTTGCTTTGGAATTTACTCAAATGATTACATTAGTATTCTTCTAAATGCACAATCAATTATTCATTTCAATTTATATGACTATAAATAAGTTGATGTTCTTATTGTTTACAGATTCCAGAAGAAGAGAAAAATCTGGATCCTCATTATTGTCTAATCCATGTGTATCATTTCATGAAAGGAGTGACGTTGCTACTGCCTTTAGGTTACTATCCATCCTTCTTTTAAAATCCTTGTATCCTTTGGATAGATATAATTGTTCTCTATCATTCATTTGCACCCGCTGGTATAGTCTTAGTCTTTCTTTTTTCTTAAAATTTGCATGTCAGTTTTGAGATTGATGTCATGGTGTAATCTTTATTTATTGTTGCAGGTAGAAGATGCTCAATTTGATTAAAGTTTACATGGTAGATTTCATTGTCATGTTTATTCTTTTGATTCTTGTGCTACAATAGAATGCAATGCCAATGTTTATTCTTTTGCATTTTTAAGTAGTTTATGATTGATTGATGTAATGATCCTGTAATATTACAATATTTGTATTGTTAATTCGAAAGTTAATGAGATTATTTAATTTTTTTTTATAAAGCTATAAAGTTACATATGGATTTTCCGTATATAAATTATATACGGATATTATATACGGATTTTCCGTATATAAATTATATACAGATATTATATATGGATTTTTTCGTATATAATTATAAACGGATATTATATACGGATTATCCGTATATAATTTATATATGGATATTACATACGGATTATCCGTATGTAATTTACATACGAATAATCCATATGTAATTTACATACGAATTATCCGTCTGTAATTTATATATGGATTACCCGTATGTAATCTTATCTACGCCCTTATTATATACGGATTTTTGGCCATATGTAATCCGTATATAATATCACTTTATATACGGATTTTGGTGATTATATACGGATTTTGGCCGTATGTAATAGTGATTTTTCTTGTAGTGAAACCTACACTACAAATTCAAATTACAAAAGGAAAAGAAAAATAAACCCCTGCTCATCTGCATATCACATCCATCAGTAGATGTCCAATCAGCCCATGCTGTCATCAGAATCATCATCATCCATCATTGGACCTTCAACCGCTCCAGATCCATTGCCCTGCGCCTGCTCCTGAGGCCATGCCATCGCATTATGGAACTCGTCCATAGTCCACCTGTCCATCAGTGGTGTGTCGTATAGGCCCATTATCATCTCAGCAGTGGCCACCTTCCATCTGCGAATGGCCTCAAGTCTAGCCTCCATCATGGACATGTACATGTCCGTCATCTGAACCGGCTCTACACGGTGGGCTGGCTCATCTTATCTAGCTGCTCCTCTCTTAGGACGTCACCTAAGCATTGGTTCAGCCTCCTCATCACCTCCGCAGTGCTGCCAGTAGTACAAGCATCTATGGCCTTCCTAGGCCTCTCGAATGGTGGAATGGAAGTATCCACCCCAGCCTGCTGGCACAGATAGGTAATGAGGGACAGATGCCCCAAAGGTGTCCTGCTGCTCACAGCAGTAGCACAACTCTCTATCTCATTGGCGATAATCTCGCCAATGTTCACATTCAACTACCTCAGCATGGAGTAAATGAACATGGCCCTGTGAAAAGTAATATCGGAAACATGGGAACACGGCTGGACATTGGCATGTGTAAATGTCATCCAATATTTCGCTAGAGGTGTCAGATCTACCCTTTTGATGTTGATGCGAACACCATTCGGGTTTCTATGAAAATGCCCTCCAGGTATACAAAACACCCTCTCCATGTCATCATAATCTAAACACTCTCTAATGTTCAGTGTAAACTGGCACTGTTCTCCAACCCACTCCGTACCCAGAAAGCTGTTGATGGTCTCGGGGTTATATCTAATGATCTCCCCTCAAACATAGCTGGTATACCTCTCCATCTGCACAGCTCTAAACAGAGCATTAGTATAAAATTCTTTTACTACCTCAATATTTGGTGGTGTAGGGTAGTTAGCCAGCTTCTCCCAATTTCTGCTTTTCAATTCCACCCCAAACTAAGGAGCGATTTCTGGAATGAATATGGCTTTTCTCTCCATAAGCAATCGCCTTTCTTGCAAAGTTTGGAAGTGCTCCTCATGTTTCTTTGAAAGGAATCTATAAGAATAAAATTTTGGAGGCCTCTCCGGTTCCTTCCTCTTGTTTCCCTTAGTCTTCACTCTTCTTGATGACAATGTCATTCCTACATCAAACACTATTCAAGAGAGCAAAGAAATTACAATTAAAGGTTAGCACATCATCAAACATTCAATATCTAGGCACCATATAGTACTAAGGGTATAACAGAGCCCCTAAAGCATTGCCTGCATCAGAAAGTTCCAGCTAAAAACCAAACCTGACGCCCAACGCTCAGCGTTACCTACCGCCCAGTGTTGGCGTTGCAAAACGCTCAGCATTCACTGACGCCCAGTAGTGGCGTCGGAATTTTCACAAAAACCCCTTCCTAACTGGCCTAATCTCCATCCAATCACAAATACTACAGTTCCAAAACAAATTCATGCAATTTAATCGGTGCAAAATGTTTCTATTTCATCAAATCATGCATAGAAATCAAAAGCCCTAATTTATCAAACTTCTACACATGTTCTTCATCAATTTCCAATTCTAGAAACCCTAAAAATGAAATTGCATGACTTACTTGGATGAAGATACTCTAGTTGCTTGTAATTGTCTGTTGAATGCCTTCCCATTGCAATGCTCTCACCAAAAACCCCAAACTTTGACAATGGAATGGTAGAAAGTTGAAGAACTATGAAGTTAAAGTGAGTGGGTGAAGAGGAATGTGGAGAAAAACCCTTAAAAAGCTCTTGGAAGTTAAAGGAAAGTGTTTTAGTCTGTAGAAAATGCTTGAGCGCACCCTAGGGATGTTCAAAAAGTTTGCAAATGGGCTTGCAATGTTGCGCTTTTAAAGAGCCCAAGAACCCAATCTGCAACGCCACCGCTCAGCAGTGGGCGTTTAAAAATTTTTCATTCATTTTTGGTTTGCTTTCACGTTCTCAAACTTGTAACACTTGATTTCAACTTCCAATTTCAAAATTTTATGCACTTCCCCTCTCATATGCAACATTCAATCCTAATATGCAACTAAACAGGGTTTTGAGAATAAGTAAGAGGTTCTCAACACCCTTCAGTGGGTGTTGAGAATATGCAACATTCAATCCAAACTTTTTCTAGCGCCCATCAGTAAGTGGTTCCCAACACCCTTTAGTAGGTGTATTTACGTGTATCCTTCAGTAAATACAATATTAATTAGCATCCCTCAGTAGATGCTACCCAAAATTGTTCAGAAATTAAAAAATTACATGTCCAAAAATAAAAATAAAAAAATGTTTTACAACAATTGGGGTTCATTAAAATAAAATCAAGTCTTCTCATCAGGGTTGGCGTCTTCATCAACCCAACTCATCAAATGTCTTCTGTCCACCCTTCTGATTGCTTTGGAGTATGGTCTTCTAATCTCCACCACTCCTTCTTCTTTAAACTTTTTCACAATCCACTCCCTATTCTTGTATCTTACTTTTGAACCAGGTGGGAATGATGTGTCCTTTGAGTGGATTGCTCCTCCTTTATTTACCTCTTCATCTTTAGGTACTTGAAAAATATTACAATCATCAGTGTTAGTACCTTCAGATTCTTCTGATGTAGCTCCTCCCCTTAAAGCTTTATATTTAGCTATTTTCTGTAGTCTTGTGAGTTTTTTCCTTGATCCATTATACATTAGGACACTATCTTGGTCTTTCAACATTATTCTCCCGTGAAAAATACTCATCACCAATTTAGAAGTTTTCATGAAAGGCCTTCCCAAGATTACGGTAATCCTTTCATCTATGTTCATATCCATGATAATGAAATCAACCAAGAATTCAAGATGTTCAATCCGAACAACCACATCTTCCACCATACCAATTGGCCTTGAAGATGTTCCATCTGCTACCATCACCATAAGATTTGATGGTTTCAATGTTAACCCTCCAATTTTATTCAGATAGGATAAAGGCATCATGTTAATACTAGACCCAGAGTCTAACATGGCTCCCCCCACATCTACATCTTCAATCACGCATGGAAGAGTAAGAATTTACATGCAACTCTTGTTGTTGTTCTTCTTCTAAATTAATCACCTCTCCAAGATAGTATTTTATGCGCTTGGAGTAAACAGGAACCTGGGGAAGAGTTTCAATTAAAGGACCAACAGTCACCTGGTTAAAAATTTCCCTGAATGGCCCACAATGACTTCTTTTCTCATTCTCTCTATTTCTTTCAATCCTCTCATCATCTTCTTCTTCACTACTCTCAATCTCCATATTTTGACTCATCTCCTCATCTTCCTCCTCACTACTCTCCACCTCAATAACTTCCTCTTCTGCTTTTCTCTTAGTCACAATAGCTTTGCATTCCTCCTTAGAGTTAACATCAGTATTAACCCTAAATTGGTTCTTTTCTACGGTCTCCACCCTTTTTGCTAGTTGACCCATCTACATATCCAGGGTTCTGATGTTAGCCTGGTGGCTTGCATAGTGAGAATCATAGACCTTTATGAATTTATCAAATTTGTCATTAAGGTCTCTGACACTCTCTGTCAAACTGTTCACCTGCTGCCACAAGGGTGATGGTTGCTGCCGTCTATTGTTAGGAAAGCCTCCTATTTTCCCGGATGGGTTATTTTGACTAGGTCCAATACTAAGGTGGTTCTTCCAACCTTGGTTAAAGTTACCTTGGTTGAAATTTCCATTCCTATTTTGGAACTGATTACCCATGTAATTAGCCTCCTGTTGCATCTCTTCCGACACAGCACATTGACCATTAGTACGGTCACCTTCACAGAAATCACAAAGTTGTTGTGCTTGGGAAACATTTCGGATCTCGTTTGGAAGTTGCGATAAAACTTTTGTCAAATTATCCATTTTTTGCGTGAGAAGGTGATTCTGGGCTAATATAACATCATTAGCAGGACGATGTAGCACTCCCCTCTTTTGCATTGGTACACCCCTTTCACTATGTTTTTCCTGTTCATTTGCTACCATACTCTCAATCAGGTTATAGGCCTCATCTTTAGTCTTTTTCTTTATGTCACCTCCAGCTGAGCCGTCTAGCATCATCTTTGACTGTGTGGTTAGGCCTCCAAGGTATGCAAGAACTATAGTTGTCTTGTCAAATCCATGAACAAGCGTCTTCCTCAATAGGCCTTTAAACCTATCCCACGCTTGTCCAAGAGTCTCCTCCATGCCTTGCCTGAATGAAGAGATCTCTAGCCTTCCTTTGGTGACTTTTGATTGAGGAAAATATTTCCTCACAAATTTTGATGTCACAGTCTCCCATGTAGTGAAAGTTCCTCCTGGAAAGGAGTTTAGCCATGTCTTAGCATTGCCTCCCAGTGAAAAAGGGAACAAGCTAAGTTTTACCCGATCATCCGATACTCCAGTCATCTTCACAGTATTGCAAATTTCACTGAATGTCGTCAAATGATCATAAGGATTTTCATTTGACAAGCCGTGAAATTGGTTGCTTTGTACCAGATGAATTAATGCAGGGTTCATCACCATATTGGTTGTGTTGTCCCAGGGCATGGCTATGCTGTTGAAGTGAAACGGGCCCACAACATTAGATGCGTCAGCAAGTGTGCGTCTAGGAGGAGGTTGTTGCTTGGCCATCTCCTCTGAATCTTGTGTAATAGCCTCTAGTGAAGATTGTAGAAGTCTTTCAGGAGAGGGGAATAGTTCACGTGATGGTTTTCTTGTTTTTCTCCCCCTCTTGTCGCTTAATCCTTCGAGTAGAGGTTGATTTTTGTTGCTCCTAGTTTGGATTGTATCCTGCATACACACGAAACAAAAAACCTAAAAGCACTTTTATAGAAAAAAATAAAAATAAAAAAATAAAAACTAAAACAAAATATGTACAAAGTCAAATTTAATCAAAATCACACTACGAATAAAGTTAAACCATGTGTCCCCGGCAACGGCACCAAAAACTTGTTAAGCCTCTAGCAAGTGTACTAGATCGTTATCAAGTAATATAAACGGTAAGACCGAATATCGTTCTCCCAAAGGACGCACTGGCCTAAATGTTCATGTGATTTGATTTTATAAGACTTAAAAGAAAAATAAATTGGTAGTGTTGATGCAAAAACAGAATTTAAATATGCAAATCCAAGTTGAATCAGTTGGCAAAGAAGACTATGAATTAATGGTGTTGTTGGGTTTTACAATTTCATCTTTATCCACTCTCATATATCTACTATTCTTGTTAAATTCGCTTTATTATCAATGTCATGTAGCTATCTACTCTACTTAAAACCCGATTCCTCGGCGAAGAGAGCCTATTATCAATTTCTAGTTTCCTATTTCTAGTCTCCCTAAGTAACCAATAACGCATGAAAAACAGAAGTTTAAAGCAATTGACCGTCCTACTCCTATTCCTAGGTAGTATTGCTTAACCAAGAGAATTCCTATCAGTTTGAGACTTCCCCGTACGTTCCCATATCATCAAAATCAAGGATCAATACACCAAATGAGTTAAATGATGCAAGCATGATAATCAGATAAGAAAAGTCAAACTATTGATAACACAAGCATATACAAGCATATGAATAAAACAAGAATTTCGATATAAGAGAGTTTCAAAAGATTACATTGTACCTCAACAACAATGGGTTTAATTCATCATAGACATGGTGACACTAGATGAATTGAATGAAAAAGATGAAAAGATAAACCCTACAATTGGTGATTCGGAGCTCCCGCATCCAAAAACCGCCTCCAAGGAGTGAAGAAGAGCTCTGGACGTCTCTGATTGCCAAAAGATTACTTCTGAAATCGCACTCGGTCTATTTATAGGCCAAAAAAGTAACAGAATTTTGGCCCAGTCCCATTCATTTAGGCTCTCAACGGTAGCTAACACTCAGCGGTGGCAACGCTGGACGCTCAGCGGTTCCTGTCGCTCAACAGTCTGCGTCTTGGATGCCCAATGTTAGTTAACGCTGGGCGGTGGTCGCGACACCTCTTTTTCATCTTTTCTTGCCCTTTTCCTGTTCCAAGTCCTTCCTTCTTCATCTTCATCTATCATCTTTCGTAAAATCCTGTCAAAACAATGTAAAACCAAGCATAATATCTTTAAAACCAATTTTGACTCTCTTGTTCACTAACTTAATCAAAATGCATGATTTCAAGCTAATTCTAAATCATAAAGGATGTGTTTTGATTACAAATTAATATATAAAAATAAGGGTTTTTAGACCGTTATCAATCAACGTCTCATTGCCCAATTTGCAACGTTAAAAATGATCAGTGGCATTACCGTAAATAAATTCAATCACTCCACGTCCTCTATTGAAACCGTTCGCCGACTAATATTGATTAACGACAAACAAAGATCATATAGACATAATATAAAATCTGCTAATGTCAAACAAGGGCCAGAATGACGTAAAAAAATGACATTAGAAACACTTAACATCATTTTGAGAAACAACTGACATTCAATTTAAAATAAAAATAAAAACGAAATATTGGTTTGCTTCCAGCAGTATCACTCTACCCACATTTGACGTCTACCATGCTAAATATTTGACGTTTTATATGACAGAGTGAATTCGTTTTTTATGGTTTCGACGTTTATATCATTGTAAAACGTCGAACAATTTGGGAGCTAACGTGATGGTCCTTGGTGTACGAAACCTAAGTAATCACATAACTTCAGTTGAGGAATCCATTAACATTCAATATAAAATAAATAAATACAAAATTCTTTTTTAAATAATATGACGTCATAATAACAAAAGATTGACGTTGTATATTACAACTAGTAGTTATTCTTTTATTTTTCTTTTAAATCAACCAATAAAATGTCAATTTAAACTGGCTTTGACATCAACTGTAATTATTTTAAGTAGACATAAAATTTCTCTTATGAACTCAATCTTTTAATTTTTTTCTTTGTGTTTTCTGTTATCTCCTTCAGCTAGTTGTTATTCTTTTATTTTTCTTTTAAATCAACCCATATAACGTCATTTTATACTGGCTACGACGTTTTATTATTTAGTTCCTTTTTTATTATTTTTTCTTTTTCTTTCAAAACAACTATATAACGTCAAATTCTTCTATGCATTTGACGTCTATTGAGTTGTGTTTTAGTATAGTTTTGTTGCGTCTTTTGCATCTCTAATTGCATTTCAACCCAAAACTGAGCTGGTCGTTGCCTAGACGTCATGCAAACCGCCAATGAAAAAGAATACGGTGACATGAGAACTAGGCAAGACCCAGGTTCGGTTTTGGTTGAAATTCCATAAGAGACCAAAAGACGCAAGCTTTTCTTACAAGGGAACTACTAAATAGAGAAGGTACTAATATGCTACCAAAAGACACGAGCAAAACTGTACCAAAACACAACGAAAAGTCATTTTAATCGATTCAAATGAAAGATAATCCAACAAAGACTAATTTAATCGGAGTAAAAGTAAGTTTAAACGACTCAAAAGAGATAAAACGCACATGGAAATGCAATGCCGCGTAGAAATAAGGCGAGAAGGAAGACGATGAAGTGTGCGTAACCACGAGTTTGATATTTTTGATTTAATAGGAAAATAAGTAGTAAGAACATAAGTGCTTTTTCAAAATCTGTAGAACCCCCTGGAACTGCTTTTATAACTTGGTGTTTCTTTATTATATGATTCAATTTTTCAGTTTCAAAAAGTTGTTTTCTAACGAATTAGTGGAACTAATTTTGGAGAGAACAACTTTTTGGAACTAAAAAATGAATGAATAACGATCAAACTGTGGAATTGTATAGAGTTAAGCATTATATTTATAGAGTCAATATTAATGCTTACAACAACTCTGGTAACAACACAAAATTAATGCTCACAACCACTCAAATTCCTTTCACGTCGAAGCCCCCTAAAGTTTGACGTTCTATGGGAATTTGAAAAGGAAAAAGAAAAAAAAGAGCGATCTTTGCCTTCTAATAACGAATAATATGTCATATGAACAAGGAATTCATTTTTTTTGTTTGATTAAAAGAAAAAAGAATATAACTAAAAAGACACTTTGGAAGTCTAAAGAAATTGACGTCATTTAAGTAGACTGCCTTTAATTATTGAAGCCCATATCAGCCCTTTCCCAACAGTAATTATTTAAGTAGACATCAATTTATAAAATTTCTTGTAACAACAGTTGTGTTAACTTGTAACAACTCCAAGGCCTTTCAAAACGCTACAACTTCAAATCATAAAATTCATAAACTCCTTCTAGGAATTAATAGAGGACGTCGAATATTTTAAAAATGGACGTGTTATTTCAAGTTAAAAAGGAAAAAGAAAAAATTATAAAATTAGAAAAAAGGAGATACCTTTACCCTAATATTAAATAATACGTTGACTTCCCTTTTCATATCTTAATATTACGTCGATTAGCTTTATCATTCGACGTAATATTGGTGTTTTAAAAACATATATGATATACTGCTGCATGCAATGTAATGATGTAAAATTATAATGGACAATTGCAATCATAAAAGTGATTTGATAATATTTAATCATTTTAAAAAATTCAATCATCATTCACTAATGTTTGCCAAAAGAGAATTTCATTAATATTCAAGAGATACAAAACATCCCACCTACAATAGAATTTCATTACTAAATTGAATAGAATAAAAGATTATAAAAAAGTCTAACTCGGCATCCCACCTACAATTTTCACATGAGTTTTTAATATTATCATCATCATCATCTTCAGTATCCACTATTTCCCAAGCAATAGTCTTCTTCGTTCTCCAACCATTGCATTGTCTTTGGGAACATAAAGGAGTTGGATTATGCAACAGTGTTCCATGAGGTTTTCTCCATACATTACCCAACAAAGTTACTAACTTATTTCTACACCTTACAACAAAGTTGACATTTCTCAAAAATTGCATATACTCAACCCCTGCTTTTCTTAAATCACTATCGTATGAACATAATAAGATCAAACCATATACATATTTTGCTTCAAGATAACCCTTTTTGGCAGCTATTATCATGTCATTAATGCCATTATCAATATTTCCCTTATATCTAATTATTTCTCGTAATCCCTCCCTATACAAAGCTTCAATATTTCCACCCTCTTTACAACTTTGCATGAAAATATCAAATGCCCTTTCTTCTTTAAATGACCATGAAATCAACGAAAACTTTTCTAATGAAATTTGCTACCACATATAATTGTCTTTTGTGGCATGCAAAATATCTCTACAACATACTTTCATGTTGCAATGATCAATCCAAGATTCAGAACCTACCTTTGCAACCACATTAAGCAATAAGTATGTGGGAAGTGATTTGATTGGAAAAATTGTAGATTTGTCATTTTCTGTGCGTTGTCTTTTGTTATCTACTGATTCTTCCATTACAATGAAATGAACAGACTGGTGGCTTTCATGATATTGTCTCTTGTTGCATTGTGTCTTCTTCATGAATTTTGAAGTTGTCATGTTTATTATGCGGTTTAGCAGATTGGACTTAGCCTTTTACTTTTGAAACGTCCAAGTATTACAACGTACTATTGGTGGTTTTTAAATTGAAACGTCCAAGTATTACAACTCTTCATTTACTGTTCAATTAAAAAGAAAAAAGGAATTAAAAAGGGAGAAACTCTTCGGCTTCTAGTAGACAAATAATACGTCATTCCCCGAAGAATTCAATGTAATCTTGGTGGTTTAAAAGAAAAAAGAATTAAAAGGGGAGTAACTCTTTGGCTTCTGGCTCACAATAATACGTCGATGGCTTTAAATATGGACGTACTATTTGTGTTTTAAAAGAAAAAAAAAGAATAAAAGAATGGCGTGCTGGTTTAAATATTTATCGTCAATGAACGTCGAGTTTTATGGGGCTTCGACTTTTTGATTTAAACTTCCAACTATTTCAACTATAGAACGTAAAGTTGTAGTGGTATAGGACGTGTTATGTTGAAGTTATATTGAAACTAAATAAATATATTTCTGAACTTTTATTGAAACTGTAACCTTTCCGTATACCTCTAAATCCTATTCTGAAATGGCTTCTTCATCTTCACGGCGTGGAAAGAAGGTTGCACAAGTTGTAAGAAATGCTAGTCCAAATGGGTGGATAAGTGATGACGAAAAACGATACAAATTTGGATGTTATAGAAAACTCTTAGGTTGTCCATCACAAGTACTTGGATATGGAATTATTAAGAAAGCAAGGGTTTCTTTTTCAAGATTGGCTTGTAGGTGTTGGTCTTGTAAAATTTGTAGAAATGATCGGTGATTGCTATGCTCACCTGGTAGAAGTGTTCTACCACAATCTAAAGGTTTTCGATGGTGTTATATGCTCTCGGGTGAAAGGTGTCGATATTAAAATTGATGGTGAAATATGGCTATCTTTTACCGGTCTCAAAGCACATGGCTTCAAGTCTCATGAAAGAAATCATGAACTCAACAAATAGACCAAAAAGAAGAAGATTTATAAGGAATTTCTGAGAAATCCAAAAGGACTAAAGGTATACAAGCCGTATCTACTTGATGGTTTGAAAATGGAAGAAAAATGGTGTGCTTTTATACTTACTTGGGTAATACTACCTGGAAGATATATACGTGATCGTCTAACTACTGAAGATTTATTTTTGGTTCATTCCATAAAAACACGGATACCAACCAACTGGGTTGTTGTTATGAGTGAGCACATTATTGAAATTGCAAGTAGGCATGGACATAATCTGCCATATGGTGTTTTTATCAGTAGTGTATTTTAGCATCATCAAGTTGATCTTACTGGTGAAAAAAAAATGGATGCACCAAATCAAATGAAATAGGAAAAGCTTCATTGACCTTTAATGGTCTAAAGAAAACAAAAGATGGTTAGGTGTTCAAAGATGTTAACGAAACTCCTCCTACCTTCACACCACACACTGAGTTTGAAAGATTTGTTGGGGATCAATTTCGAAGGCTTTCAACAAGAATTTCAAATGTTGAAAATTCTTTGATCATGATTCACAACAAATTACATGAAGACAATTTAGTTGAAACCACAACGAGTGAATCTGATGATGAAGACTATACAACAAAAGACGAGTCTATGGAGACATCTGACTCAAATTAGGAAGAAGAGTCCATTTTAGTTTATTTTTCTTAAATTAATGAAATATTTTAATATATTTTAGTATGTTTTTCTATGTTTGAACTCTGTTTGATATTTTACTATATACTTTTCGTGGTTATATTTTCATATTTTTCCTATATTTGGTGTTATTTTGCTTTTCTTATGTTTTTGTTTGGTTTAATAAACCCTCGGTTGGCATTGTGCATTAAATTCAATGTGATCCATGTGGAATAATAATATTGTTGGTAGCTAGTGTTTCATGTTCGTGTTCGTCTGGGGGAGGAAGGGGTTCTCGAAGCACTGTGTAGTTGAGGAAATGTCTCGTTTATCTTCGTCTTGCAAGTGTTTGGGTTCGGACATCCAACACAATAGTGGCAATGTTAGGAGGTTGGGTATAAAACCCCCTTGCTTCTGTGGTCACATTGCAGTTTTACTCATTGCGAGAACCCATAAAAACAAGGGCAAAAAATTTTGGGGTTGCCCTAACTTCAAGGTCAATTTAATATAAGCATAAATATTTGTTTATTTTTTTGGGTTTTGACGAGGGAGTATGCCTATATTCGTTCAACAAGGTGGGGGCGAAGATTTCGTTGGCTGCAACTTCTTTCACCGGTTGTTAACGGATTGGCAAGCGTACCAAATCGTATCAAGTAATAATAAATGGTAAGTCCAAGTATCGTTTTCCCAAGAGACTCGAAAGGCCTTATCGTTCGTGTGAATTAAGATCGTAGAACTTGAAAATAAAAATTGATTATTTTGATGTGAGAATAAAATATAAACATGCAAAAGAGATTGATTCAATTGACGAGAAGAAAACAATGGCTAAATGGAGTTGTTGGGGGTTTACAATTTCATCTTATTCGCTCTCTCTTATTTACTCCTCTTGATTCATTAGCTTGATTAACTAATTGTCATGCAACTTTCTTAGCCTACCCTTAACCCGATCCCTCGGCGAAAAGAGCCTATTACTAATTACTGGCTTGCTATCCCTAGCCTCCCCTAGCAATTAATAAAGCATTATAGAGTAGAAGTGAAAAGCAATTGATCGTCCTACCCCTATCCCTAGGTGGTATTGCTTAATCAAGGAATTACTCACCAGTTCATGACATTACTGTATGTCCCCGTATCAATAAAGACAAATAACAGTTATCGAATGAGTTAAACGATAAAGGCATTAAGTATAGATGAGAACCCAACAATTAACAATCAAAGCATATGGAAACCATATAAATAAACAAGAGTTTCAATAAAAGAGAGTATCAAAAGATTACATTGTTTCCCCAACAACAATAGGGTTTAGTTCACCATTGTCATGGTGAAACTAGATGAAAAATGGATGAAGAATGGAAAAGCAAACCCTAGATAAGATGAAAAGGAGCCTAAGCATCCAAGAGATCCTCTCTAGAGAGTGAAATTAGGTATGGCCGTCCCCTTCTATCAAAAGAATGCATCTAAACTCGCAATAGGGCTATTTATAGGTGAGGAGCGCAACAGAAAACAAGCCCAAGCCCAGCAGACAACAGCCCGGCGGAAAAAGTGTGGCGCCCAGCGGTTTCCCTCAAATCGCACTACCGTCCGGCGGTAGGGGTCTACCGCCCTGCAGTTTCCCTCAAATCGCAAATCCGCCCAGCGCCAACGCCAGGTGCCTACTCCTCGCCCTCGACCGTCCGGCGGTGGAATTTGCCGCCGGGCGGTGCGTCGACTCTTCAATTCTTCAATTTTCTTCTCTTTTCTTGAGTCTACGACCTTTATCTTCAACTCCATTCTTCACTTTCTCAAAAATGCTACAAAATAATGCAAATCAAGCATAATATCACTAAAAATAGCTTTTGACTCTCTACAGACTCATTTATTGAGTTTTGCTTGATTCTAAGCTCATTTTAAGTAGTAAAGGGCGTAACTTGGTCTAAAATGATATATGAAAATAACTGTTTTTCAACCTTCATCACTGGTGTAGTGATGAAGTAATAGAAGAAGGAATATGGAGAAGAAAGGAGTAGAAGTGGAAGAAATGAACAAGCATGTTGAAGTTTGATGATGGTGGAAAAAAGTGTGACGAAGATGGAAGAAGTTGATGATGAAAAGATGACAATAGCTTGTTTAGAGAAAAGTGTTTTTCTGTTGGAAAAGTGGTTGAAGGTGTTATAGGGGATGGTATTTGTTATATGTGTTTTTAATGTAATTGTAATATGTATGTTGATGAAAATTGGTTGATCTCTCCATACAAGTTGCTGTATTGTAATTTGGTAATGTTAAAGTGTGTTTTATTTATATAGTTGAGTGATTAGTGTTTAAAACTGTGTCATTTGATTTCTTTACTTGAAGTGGAAGTTTTTTTGAAATCCTTGAATATTTTTACATCGATGTCGCAACCGGGATTGCGACGGGACGGCGAACCGAAAAAACAAACGGGTTTAAAAAATATTTTGGGAGTCGCCACCATAATTTATTTTGGAAAACTATGGAAAAACCCTAAAAGAACAAGGTCTACGAAAAAAAGATTTTTAAGTTCGGGAATCGGTTACGCGTAGGAAGGTGTTAGCACCCTACCGCGCCTGCCCGAAGGCAGTACCTTTAATTAAATGTATAAAATTAATGTGGTTTTCTTTTAAAATATTTAATTTTCCCCAAAAA